>NW_006283544.1:4280519-4292101 GCF_000327345.1 Myotis davidii
GGGTAGGCTAGGGGACTGTCTAGGGCGGGGGGAAAAATGGACACATATGTAATACCCTTTGTAATAAAAAAAAAATTTTAAAAAAAAGAAAACCTGATAAAATACTTTTGTAAAAATATTTTAACACTGTAAATTAATATGCTGAAAAATATTTAGAAACTGGCTAAGTATATCTACTGGTAACAAGTTTATTTTCAGGATATAACATTAATGCAAAAAACTGCATAAGTATCATAGATTTTTCCATAATCTACCAGTTGAAATAAGACTGTCTAGATTTTTCCATAATCTACCAGTTGAAATAAGACTGTCTCACAAAATTAGAAGAGTTAAGTACTTTATGAGGTGTATGTGATATGTTTTATTGAGATCATATTTATCAAAAGATTTAATGACAGGAATATAGAAAAGGAAAGTTAGTGTATAGGATGGCACACACAAATGGCATCAGCAATGTCAGCTATATTATAAAACATACACATACCCATTACTTAACACCACTGATTAATTCCCTAAGGACAGAATTTTAGAAAGAATAAAATAAGTAAAAACACAATTACTGCCAGACTAAACTGCTCTGATTCTATGTGTTTTATTATCTGTCTCATTACATTTCTAAATACTATCTATTTCTCTACTTTCTTTATGGATCTCAGTTTTTCCCCCTTGATATTTTTTAAATGCATTGTAAAATCAATTTATTTAAGATGTTATATATTTATGAGTTTATTTGTATTTCATTTTATTGTGAGAAGTTAAAAAAATGTCTTCCAATATACCAGTTCTCAAAAAGAAAACTTGTTTTTTTTAATGTAATTACTTATTTACTTAATTAATTTTTATTGAGTGTATTGGGGTGACATTGGTTCCAAAAACCATACAGGTTTCCAGGTGTACAACACAATAAAATACCATCTGCACACTGCCTTGTGCAGCCACCACCCAAAGCAAAGCCTCTTTCTGTCCCCATTTATCCTTCCTTTGCCCAAACAAATACACTAATATGGAGCAGCTATCCATAGTGGACTTTTATTAGAAAATCTTGGAAAATAATACAACAAAATTTCTTCACTCTCTTACCCCAAGTTGGGTTCTCAATGAAGTTTCTCATTAACACTCTTTGAACATTCACACCCATTCATAAACAATACCCCTCCCAGACCAAATAAACACCCTTCATTCATCATTTCACTTGGTATAGATGAAATAAGTAGTTAAATCAATACTACAAAATTTAGTATTAATGTTGGCAGCAATCATAAATTAAATAGTGATTTAGAAAATGAAGCCTATTTTCTATCTCTAGAAAAAGAAATGTTCTCTTAAAGATGCTAAATACATCCATTTAGTTATTAGTCAAGGTTGTCCAAGGGAAGTTTTTTTGTTTTTTTAGATAACCTACAAAATAATCATTAGGTGGAACAATAAAAGTTAAAATAGAGGAACAAGAGTGCACTTGACAGACTAAATAGTCTTTATTTTTTGCCTTGAAATATCTTCTTCTTATTTACAACTTTCCTTAGGGAAAATCAGTCCTTGTTGCACATTCTTATTTAAATGTCCTGGAAAATGATTACAATACTGGCTATCCACCAAATTGACTAGTTTATGCTCATAAAGATGGAACTGTGCTTTTATAAATCTAAGATCTGCCAACTGTTCTTAGTTAATGTTCTGCTCTTTCTTATGATCTTCTAGTATTTTTCTTTAAATATTTTATGCTCTTGACAGAACTCCAATAGTGCTTGCATGGTTTGATGATGTTTTGTGTTTTCAAAGTCATTTACAGTGGTTGATAGATCATGATCCCCATAAATACACATTTGCAGTTTTGTATCCATTACTGTGTAAAATTAGAATTTGTTTTCAGTGTAACCCTTCTATCATCAATGATCTTTCCTACAATTATTACTAAGGAATTTATTTCCTTTCTGATATTCGCTGAAAAACAGTAACTATTTAATTAAATTTATTTGGGTTATATCCTATATAATAAAAGCCTAATATGCTAAGTGTCCAGTTGTCCACTTAACCAGTCAAAGCATGATATGCTAATATATGCTAAGGCCACTCAACTGCTCGCTATGACGTGCACTGGCCACCAGGCAGATGCTCCCATGGCTAGGTTACCTTGCTGCTAGGGTCTGGCTGATCGGAACTGAGAGAGATGGGCCGGACATGTCCTGGAGCCCTCCTGTGATCCCTCCATGGCTGGCCAACCTCCTGTGTCCCTTCCTAGCCCCAATGATGCACCCTCTTGCAATCTGGGACCCCTTGGGTGATGTCAGAGAGCTGGTTTCAGCCCAATCCCACAGGTCAGGCCAAGGGATCCCACTGGTGCATGAATTAGTACACCAGGCCTTTAGTTGGTTAATAAGTTGGTATAGATTTCAAGTGTACATTTCTATGATACATGATCTGTATATCGCATTGTGAGACCACCATCCAAAGTGAAATCATCTTCTGTCACTATATATTTGACTCCTTTACCTTTTACTATTCCTAAATTAGAAACATCTTATTCAATAGTTATAAACTTGCCGAAACCGGTTTGGCTCAGTGGATAGAGCGTCGGCCTGCGGACTGAGAGGGCCCAGGTTTGATTCCGGTCAAGGGCATGTACCTGGGTTGCGGGCACATCCCCAGTGGGAGATGTGCAGGAGGCAGCTGATAGATGTTTCTCTCTCATCGATGTTTCTAACTATCTCTCTCCCTTCTTCTCTGTAAAAAATCAATAAAATATATTTTAAAAAAATAGTTATAAACTAGAACATTTTAATAGCATAGGACAAGATTTGAGATGAATGTAGTAGGCATTTAATCTCCAATGAGGGTGGATATATAGATATCAATATAGATATATATTATGCTTTCATAAGTACTTAAATGATTGTTTCCATAAAGTAATTTAAATTACAAGAAATTTAAACTCATTTTGATAGTGATATAAACTAATAATCTAATTTTTCTATTTTAAAATCATTATCCAATCATATTCTTCAATTTATTTCTTTCAGTAATCTTTGGTCCCTCATTGTATGGATGTGTTTATGTTTTGTGGAGTCTTTCTGTGCAATTCTATAAAAAATACAAAAGAGAAAACAAAATGTCTCTCAAGACCAGCTCAGAGTCAGAAACCATCCTGGCACTTATTGGCTTCAAGTTTTGGGAGCATTTCCTATCTTACCAAGTCTGACAGCTAAAACATACTGTTCACGGTGCCTGTTAAAACCACAGATAGCAGCTATTATCTTGTGATTTTTTTAAAAAACTTCAATCTCACTCATTTCTACCCTGCTTTCCCAAATCTAAAACAAAACGAAAACTCTTTCCTTTAAAAAGAATTTAACATTCTCATATACCTGCCCCCCCCAAAAAAAATTTTTTTTCTTTGAACTATTATGGTTCTTTGAAATTGCAAATATGTCATTTCAGTTGAAAGATATAAAAATAAAATACAGCTTCTTTAGAAAGCAAGGATTCTGGACTTGGCCCTGGGTGATCAATAGTATTCTGCCCTTGGGTGGACACTCACCTCTTGTGTAAACTGGAGTGTTTCCTGCCATGTGTGGAAGGACTTGAGAGTTTGAAAAAAATAATGCATATGAAATCCCTGTCCCTAAAAAGAATGAGCGTAAGCATATGGAACAAATCTTCACTTTAATTTGCAGATGATATGAGAAAATCATATACATGGCTTTGGACAGATAAATTTATTAGTTTAAAAGATCCACAAAATGTTTAATTTATATATTACTCCTCCCCAAAGGTATGCATACTCTGGTAACATGGTAAAACATATTTTTATATTAAAAATATTAATAGATTCTAATAAAAATATTTTAATATTCAAATAATACATATCACTCTTAGTTTTAGTGTTTACTACATACATGCAATAATTAATGTACGTAACAATAATTAACAAGTAGTGTTTGAGATACAAAGGCATTTTTATCTTTGTTGAAATGTAAAATTTTGTAGAATCATTAAAATATTTGTCTCAAAGTGTCCAAGAGCCCAAGTGTCTATTAAATAACAAGAAAATTACCTATTACTAATTGGAGTTTCTGTAGTTTAATAATTATTTCAAAACATAAACAGAAATATGTGTAGTCTCTGTTAGATGTCTCGAACAGCAGGGCAGTTATACATTTTTAAATAGTCATTGACGTTCAAACCAAAAGTTGATAGCGGGCTCCTCACCCCCATGGATGTGTGACTGAGAGGTAAGCTTGGCGATCAGCAGTTCTCACTATAGACTCGGGCTATCATTTGGCTTAGTGTTAGACCCTGTGGTGGCATAGTTTGCAGCTATATGCACTTGCCACTTTGCTTCATAGGCTGCACAGGGACTGCATTCCAACTGAGAATGGAACTGCATACCAAAGTAAGTGCTGGCTTCCCTCTTGATGAACAATGAGCGATACATGCTCCGCACTGTGTGCAGGTAGAGACGGTGTCTTGACTAAGTGACAAATCATTCTCCCTTGGAGTATCTTTATTTTTGTATAAATATATTATATACACATCCACAAGCCTCAGTGAGTAGTTAAGTTGTTATAGATAGATCCCTGTAGCTCAGTTATAAACCAACACTCTTTTCATTACCAATGAAAATGACATTTTGAATTCCTGGTACAAATTCCATTAGAATACATTACTAAAAGTAGCTTCCAACTATATTATTGACTTGCAAAAGACCGCCTTCATTAGAAGAATATACCTGGCAATACCTAGTCCCACTGGTGGGGTTTAATAGTTCATAAATTAGCAATTGTCACTGTTTTGACCTATATCATTTATTTTTATTGCATTAAAAATTCTTGGCTTGTCGGTATAGGTCATTAAACATTTATGCACTTAACCTCAGCACTAAAATCCATGATTCTTTGGCAGTCCCTCAACAGACTACATAGCACTTAATATTTTTGTCCTCATAAATTGGAATATAATTCAGTAATATAAATCACTTATCTAAAATTGATCTGACTCTGGAAGCTAACAAATTAGGCACCTCATTTAAGTAGGTTACTGCCTAATATATCAGAAGATTTCATTCATTTTCATGTTCTAATTACATTAATCAGTTGCATCCAATAATTTTAAGTTAGATTTCTATAAATTATACCATGTAGAGAACAAAATTACATCCATCAAATTATCAAGAGACCTAATTTTATAAACTGGTGTGCCAGAATTATGTCATAGCAATTTTACTTAATATGTAATTAATACTCAATTTTAAACTTGCCTACTTAAATTTATTTTTAAAGGCTTTACGGGTTCAACAACAAAGAGAAATGCCTTAATAAAACTATCTGGACATCACATTGCACCTTGTAACATGTATATAGTTAATCCTCAACCAAGGGTATTTTTTCCATTGTTTTTTACAGTGAAAGGGAGGGAGGGAGAGAGAGAGAGAGAGATTAACAGGTGCCAGGGATGGAACCTGCGGCCTAGGTACATACTCTTTTCTGGGAATCAAACTGGAGACCCTTCTGTGTGTGGTCTGATGCTCTAACCACAGGGCACACAGGTGAGGACTGTGTTTTTTATTTTGATCTTCACCACAGACCGATAATTTAGATTGGAAAATATCTTGATATTGGGACAAGTAAAATGAACAACATCCCTTGAAAGTTTTAAATGTCTTTGCCAGCCTCTGAAACCTCTCTTTACTGCTCTGGAAAGTTCTTCATTCTGTATAGGAGTCTGCAATGTTCCTTTCTATTTTAATCAGAGCTGCACTTGTCTAATTTCTATTGCTGCAAAAGGACTTGCAGGAGCAGGCTGCAAGAATGGATACTGGCCACTTAGCAAGAACCCTCAAAGATATATATTTTGGAAGAATCAGTTCTAAATATCCTGGAACCATCTTCTCTCGTCATTCCCAACAAATTTTACTATTTGACTTTTTTCTCCTTTCCTTATTTGGCTCCTCATTTGTTATTATGAATTATCTTCCTTTCTTTTCCCAACAGCTAGATTATAAACTGCTTGTTGGAAAGAGTAACTTTCTTGATATAAGTAAACTGCAGAGTCTAGACATAATAGGTACTCAAAATTAGTTGTTGCATTAAATAAAATACTTTCCCAACAGATGCCAGATAAAATACCTGACTTATTAATAAATATTTCCCCCTCTTTCTTTCATGGTCTATGACTTCACCTTCATTTTGGGGATATTCTATGGATTTAGAATGTTCTTAACCTTGGTTTTTCTACTCTCACTGTGAAAGAAATAAAGTAGAATTGCTACTGCTGCTTACCATATAAGATGTGAGGTTGTCAGTGTCCAAACAACAATGGTTGTTTGGATAGGTAGAGGGAATAGCCATATGGTGAATATTAAGATGAAGTTTAATTTTTGTGTGAAGCAGTAAGTGAGACCAAGAACACAGGAGAGGAATAAATGAACATCTATATGTTTATTAAGAAGAGTTTGTCATAGCAACTTTGGATACGTTGTTTATTTTCTTCTCTTCCTGAGAATTGGATTTTAGCAAAATAATATGCAGAGCAGCAAATTTGTATGAGAGGATGTAATGTGGAAAACTGCTGTTTAATAATGGGGCAAGTGCTATAAATGGCGGAGAGGCTATAATTTGCTGTGGACAGAGTAGCTATGCTACACTTTCCCCATGATGAAACGTTACTTCTTCTCTGCTGAACTTTCTGAGAATGTGGATATTTTTATGCCAGTAAGGCATGCCTTGTATTCCCAACCTCAATCCCCTGGAATCTCTCAGACCCTAATTTAAGACACGTTTCCCTCCATAGGGAACATACCTGATTAAGCAGGAGCACACGCTGCAGTGAGGCCTCAAGAAGGGATGTGGGAACGTAAAGGCCTCACTCACATAGCACTATAGTATCCACCCTGGTCCAATTAGAGAGAAGCAGTTTTTACTGAAAGGTTTTCTTTCTTTGTTTTTAGGGAGGGAGGTAACATCAATCATGGAGTCTTTCTTAATGCAATTGAAATACATTTTTTACTTGATTTTGTTTACTTCATAAGAAGTCATTGGGGCAATTCTCTTTGCCGAGTGTGGTAAGTCCATAGTTTACTGAACAGGTCACGGAGAAAGGATACCCGGTTTGGGGTGGGAAACTAAAACTATGTCTTTGAACTCCTTATACTAAGAAAGTCAATCTTAGGTTTACAACTAGAAGCAGAGAGCATTTTGTAAACTTATTAGAAATAGCTGTCTTCCTTAGCCTTTTAGTACTAAGTATGACTTAGAAAGACGGCATGAACAAATGTTCACTTAGATATTGCAAATGAGGTATCTGAAATAAGAAATTGATTGCCTAATACTGGAGATAGAATATGAAACATAATATGTACACAAAACGTTATATAAACCCGAAAGAAAAATATTTAAATTGTGGTAAGCAGAATTCTGAGGATAATTTCCCTTAGAATCCCACACCTGGGTTATTCACGGAA
This sequence comes from Myotis davidii, assembly GCF_000327345.1. Classification (NCBI taxonomy): domain Eukaryota; kingdom Metazoa; phylum Chordata; class Mammalia; order Chiroptera; family Vespertilionidae; genus Myotis; species Myotis davidii. The sequence continues at coordinate 4,287,976 of NW_006283544.1, forward strand.
ACATAGACCTTGGTACTGCTAGAACCAAACATTGCACAGAGAAATAAGGTTATTGATGGGATAATCTGACCATAAAGTGGGAGATTATCCTGAATACTAGGAATTTTATCTCAGAGATACTATCGGGGAAGTCCAAACACATGCCTGACACTTGTCTATATTCAATAATAATCTCTTTTATCTAGTTCTCCTTGTTCTTTTTGAAATACTTGAAACTATTAATACATATTGCAATTCTTTCTTTGTTTCATTGCTTTTTCCCTGACCCTTTCCTATCTTTTGGAACACACCCTTTTTCCCTACTACCTTCTATTCTTTGCATTTTTCTATTCTTAAAACTATGCTTTATAATTAACTTCTTATTTTGTCCCATCTATCTCTCATAGATTTCCTTGGTTTCATGCAATTCCATGTATTTAACTATTACCTCTTCTATGTACATACATACTTTGCACATTACAGAAATAAGCAAAATTAAATTGACACATCTTTAATTTTACTGTTAAATCTAGACATACATTTCACCTGCCTCTTCCAAATTTCCCCCTAGATGTTCCAGCAGCATCATAATTCAGCATGCCCCAAGTTTCTTTTCCAATGCAATCAGTTCTTTACCTTCCAATATCTACAAATGGAACTCTCTTAAGAAAAATGACTAGATTCCTTTGAATGACACTTGATGCTTTAAGAATTTCTCTCTATCCAATTATTTTTAAATTGGTGTAGCATCTACCTCTACCACAGCTCTCATACATAATTCGTCCTTTCTAATTATTATCTTACAAAGATTACTGCAGGCCCTCTAAATATCTCCATATTTCTTTAACTCATCCTGTATAATGTTTTAGCTTACTGAACACGTCACTGCTTTTGTCCCTCCCTTGGTCAAAAACTTTCCAATGACACTGCATACAAATTCTCCCTCCCCCAATTTAGCCCTACCCACTATATCATTTAGAATTTTTCTTCCCCCTACTTCCTATATAATCATCCAGGTAAACCATTTCTGTGGTTTCCTACCATTAGACTTTTCCAAATGTTATACTCTCCACCAGGAATTCCAACCCGGTATCATCAGCACCTGGTCACATTTTAGCTTTTCTCCATGAATTTCCTTTTAATGTCAAGGCTAAATGAAGTGGGGCAGGCGAGGGGGGGCATGCAGGCAGCAGCAGATCAATGATTGTCTCTCATCACTGATGTTTCTATATCTCTCTCCCGCTCCCTTCCTCTCTGAAATCAATAAAAATATACATTAAAAAAAGGCTAAATGATGCTTTTTTAAAAATCCATCTATATTCTTTAATGGCACTTGCTTTACTTTGCATTGAACTTTCTCCTGTTGATACCTCATATTCTCTTACCAATGTGTTAGTTTTTTGATAAAGTAACTGTTATTATGCTATATATCTTCATATCAGCCCCCAACAGATACCTTGCTCCAAATAAATATTTAAAACATGTTTAACTATTTAATTTGTTGAATTGAAAGAACTTTGTAGGAAAAAAAAAACCCTGCTAAATTTACCTTTACAATAAAGAATACATTTACATTCATCTTTTAAAAGTATTTTGCTTTTCTTTGAATGAATGTGATAAGCCACCTATTCACTTACAGTATTCCATACAAATTTCAGAAGCACTGCAGAAGTGACATAGCTATTGACGTGTTTTGACTTCCTGCAAAGTGGGGGAGGTTTATTTTTTGTCAATTATTTCTAAGGAATGAGCATTCTTTCCTTGAACTGGCTTATGTGTGCTCTAACAATTCTAACACAACCTGACACTAAATGGAACAAAATGGCAGAATAAACTAATATTAGAAAAAGACAGCATGTTTCCGTTGGGCTATACACTGGAACTGGTTCACAAATAAAATGCAGGAGCTAGAGCGCCCTTCCCACAGCGTGCTATTTAGTTTGATAACCACTTATCACTTTAGCGGAAACTTTTCTATAAACCACTGTAGAGCATTAGAGCAGGAGCGCATACACAATCAGCACAGCCAAAACACACACAACTTTACCCTTCAGTCAGTCTTTTAAAGGCCTTATTAATTATCTTAATTCCTCACATGTCAATTTTGCTTAGTTTTCATTAGTTTTGCCATATATATATACATATATATATATATACCAGATCAACTGGTCAGTGGGGTATGGGGCCTGCAAGCAGGTGTCGCCAGACCAGGCAAGGCACATGCCAGCGGGCTGGGGGAGGGGATGGTGAAGGGGTTGGGGGGCAGCAGCAACCAGTGGTGGTGGGGCAATGGGGGTTGGTGCCATCCCCTGATCGTGCACCTGTTCAGCTCCCACAGAGAGAGGCCAGGGGTGGCAGCAGCGGCAGGGTAATTCAGGGCAGGGCCGCCCAGAACCAACCCTCAGATAGGCCTGCTAGGGTTGCCTCCTGCAGAGGGAGGCCACCAGTGGCCATGGCACAATTGGAGGATTGGCTGGCCGCTCACTGCCCGTGCCATCCTGGTTGGCTCAGTGGTCACCTCCCACAGAAGGAGGCCAGACTGCAGCTTAGGCCTGCTCCCTGCTCCCCTAAGCCATCAGTAGGACATCCCCCAAGGGGTCCCTGATTAGAGAGGGTTCAGGCTGGGCTGAGGGAATCCCCTCCCCCACCCCCCCATGCACAAATTTCATGCACCAGGCGACTAGTGTGTGTGTGTGTGTGTGTATATATATAGATATATATATAATTTTTTTCACAAATTCTCAGAATATAAGGTGCTCAGGTTTCACCCGAGGAGTAGTGAATGTTCGGAGTCCAACTCAGCAGACCTGAGATTCTGAATTGTTAATGAGCTCTCAGTTAATGCCAATGCTGCAAACATAACGACTGAACTTCAAGAAATAAGAAATTACACAGTTAAAAGATAAAAAAAGTTAATTAAATTTAAAAAAAATCCCTAAATCACCCTCTTGAGATAAGATAAAATTGGATACAATTTGAAGGAATAGCTATAAAATTAATGTATCTCATATTTTAGCATAATATAAATTTCTCTATTTGGAAAGAAAGTGTACTTATTGAGTGATCCTTAATGCTAAGTATACATTATAACTCTGTGGTGAAATTTGAAAAATTAACGTGGACTTTTGCTCTGTGCATGATGAAGTAACAGGGGCTACATGTAACCTTTAATCTTAAACAATCAGAAATTGGACAAAATATATGAAATAATAGTTTTCAGTCATTGTGCAAAAGAAGCAATTGCCATGAACACCGAGCAAAGGAGGACACATGAAGGGAAACTTATGAATGTTCCAATTTTTGTCAGGAAGCACGTTCTGCTCTCTGGAGCGCAGATGGGTGCATAGGTGACCTTTGTGGACTTGCTGAGTTAAGGCAAGAGACTGGCATTCAAAAACCTAGGTGGATGGAAGTCCTGTGAAAGGTGTCTTACTATGAGAAAAAAATGCACCGAAAAAGAACTCAGAACTCCAGACATTTGGTTTGGGGGCAGGCGTTGGAGGGGAGAGAGAGGTTAATTTTTGTTAGTGAGTGAAAGAAAAGAGAGAACTACATGAGGGAAAAGAAATATATTATTTGAGAGTGAACAGAAAATTAAATACCACTAAATGTTTGAAGTAAAGAGAGAGGAAAAGGGAGGCAGTAAAGTTTACTAAATCCTCCATTTTCATGTAGATTCACTAGGTCATCATTAATGTTAAAGAAGGTGGGGGAGGCCAGGGGATAGTCAAGGGTGGGGGGAAAAAAGACACATATGTAATACTCTTTGTAATACTTTAAGCAATTTAAAAAAAATAAAATAAAATGAAGAGAATACAAAAAATGAAATAAAAATAAAGCTTGCATACAAATTTTACTTATTTAATAGCCTCATGAGAACACATATATGGAACTCTATGCTGCCAGAAACAACCAAAAAGGATAAAATAGGGATGTCTAATAAGCAAATTGTCTTACTTGAAGATATATTTGATTCAAGTTGGACCTTCTCTTATCCTATCCTTTCTAATAATAGACAAACATGGTAATTAACTGTACCTCCGAAACTCTTCCCATTGGCTAATCAAGGAGATATGCAAATTAACTGCCAACCAAGATGGCGGCTGACAGCCAGGCAGCTGAAGTGATCCTCCCAGGAGCTGGAGTG
>NW_006283544.1:4292462-4292890 GCF_000327345.1 Myotis davidii
GACCCCCACTCTGAAGCAACAAGATGGCGGCTAATTTGCATACTGAAGGTGGGCGGCAGCGGCCAAGGCTGTCCGCAGTCCAGGACTCAGATCTGTGACCCTGCTGGGAGGGGCAGCAGGGCTTTGGGCTGTCCACAGTCTGGGACCCGGATCCATGGCCTGGTGGATGTGGTGGCAGCGTTTGAGGCTGTCTGCAATCTGGATCTGTGACCTGGTGGGCAGGGGGCAGCGCTTGAGGCTGTCCACGGTCCCGGGACCCAGATCCATGACCTTTCCTGGTGGGGCGGCAGCTCACACAGGGGCAAATCAGCTAGGGTTGGGCAGGGCAGGACGCCTGGTTTCTGCCCAGCCCCAGTCACTCTGGGCAGATGAGCAGCGCAGAGAGCCTCTGGACAGGGGAGGCAGGCGGGCAGGGGGCGGCAGGTGCT
>NW_006283544.1:4293191-4293830 GCF_000327345.1 Myotis davidii
TCAACGTGATGAAAAGCAAGACTTGAGGCTGTCTGCAATCTGGATCTGTGACCTGGTGGGCAGGGGGCAGCGCTTGAGGCTGTCCACGGTCCCGGGACCCAGATCCATGACCTTTCCTGGTGGGGCGGCAGCTCACACAGGGGCAAATCAGCTAGGGTTGGGCAGGGCAGGACGCCTGGTTTCTGCCCAGCCCCAGACACTCTGGGCAGCTGAACAGTGAAGAGAGCCTCTGGACAGGGCAGGCAGGCCGGCGGAGGGAGGCCTGTACCCCCCACATGGTGGTGGTGACAGCTGTGAGCGCACGATAGACACACCTGGTGGGCATGGGCGGCCCCCGCTGAAGTGCCTTCGGTCAGCTTTCAAGATCAAGAACCCAGAAGAAGAGAGGAATTCTGTCCTCTCAGTGAAACAGTGGGATAGTCAGGGCGACTGTAGAGGAGGAATGTGCACTTTGGGTGCCAGCACCCATGAGCGAAGGCTGCCCTGACTGAGCCTCGCTTGCTTGGGGCCTAGTGCCCTCCTGCCAGGCAGCGGGTGACGGACGTGCTTTTCCAAATTAATGAAAGAAAAAGTTGATTCTCGTGCTGCCCACGAAGGTGGAAAGTGAAGTGGGGAGACATGTGGGGAGTGAGCGAGGTC
>NW_006283544.1:4294531-4300746 GCF_000327345.1 Myotis davidii
CCCTGGGGAGGAGCTCTGCTCAGCCACAAGCCAGGCTGATGGCTGCAGTACAGCGGTGGTGGTGGGAGCCTCTCCTGCCTCCTCAGCAGCGCTAAGGATGTCTGACTGCAGGTAGGCCTGCTCCCTGCTGGCAAGTGGACATCCCCCAAGGGCCGCCGGGCTGCCAGAGGGTTGTCTGATTGCCATCTTAGGCCCAATCCCCTGGGAAGGTGGTCATACCCTGAGGGGTCCCAGAGTGTGAGAGGGCACAGGCCGGGCTGAGGGACCTCCCTCCCCCCTCGAGTGCACAAATTTTTGTTCACTGGGCCTCTAGTCTTATATAATAAAAAGGTAATATGAAAAATGACCCTAACAGCTGGTTTTTATGACGTGCACTGACAACCAGGGGCCAGACGCTTAATGCAGGAGCTTCCCCCTAGTGGTCAGTGTGCTCCCACAGGGGGAGCTCTGCTCAGCCCCAAACCCATTTGGGAGCTCAGTGGTGGTGGCAGGAGCCTCTCCCTCCTACTTAGTAGCTCTAAGGATGTCTAATTGCAGCTTAGGACTGTTCCCTGCAGGGAGCTGGCTTAAGCTGCAGTCGAACAACTCCCAAGGGCTACAGGGCTGCCAGAGGAATGTCTGAGTGCCATCTTAGGCCCAATTCCCTGGGGAGTAAGCCTAGGCTGGCAGGTGGACATCCCCCGAGAGGTCCAGGACTGCGAGAGGGTGCAGGCTGGGCTGAGGGACACCCCCTACCTCCATGTTCACGAATTTCTGTGCACTGGACCTCTAGTTTACCTTATAATATAGAAGCCAAGGAATTTTTATTTAAACTAATTTTTCATATGTTTAAGAAACATTATTAATATATTCTATATAATAAAAAGCTAACATGCAAATTGTCCCCTCAACCAAAAGTTCTACCGGGAGTTCAACTGGGAGTTTGACCAGAGGGTAGGGCCAGCCCCCCAACCACCTATGGCCCCTCCCCTGGCTGGCCCTCATTCACCCCCCTCTGATTTGGGGTGGGTCGGCCGGACCCCACCTATGCACTAATCCATTCACCGGGCCTCTAGTTAAATATACTAAGAAAATTTCAATATCTAGCAACTACAATAAGATGTTTCTTTAAAATTAAGCAAAATTTGTTCTGTAAATTTTGGAAATGCCTAACCAGTGGTTCTCAACACTTTCCTAATGCTGCGACCCTTTAATACACTTCCTCAAGTTGTGGTGACCCCCAACCATAAAATTACTTTTGTTGCTACTTCATAACTATAATTTTCCTACTGTTATGAATCGTAATGTAAGTATCTGATATGCAGGACATATTTTCAGGGGTCATGAACCACAGATTGAGAACCACTGGCCCTAAAAATTAAGGGCATTATATATAAAACTAGGGGCTCAGCGCATGAAATTGTGCAAAACCCAGGACCCAGAGTCCCAGGGCTCAGTGGGACCCAGAAACCCGCCCGCTGCCCCAACAGGACCCAGAAACCCACCCGCGCCTCTGGTCAAGTCCTCCGGAGTCAAATACCCACCCATCTGCATGTGCCTCACCCAGCATGCAGCCCCACCCACCCCGTCCATGCAGCCTCCTGCTCATCAGTCATTACGGTGTGATGACCATGATGACCACAGGCTTTTTATATATAACTAGAGGCCCAGTGCACAAAAATTTGTGCACTCGGGGGTGTCCCTCAGCCAGGCCTTTGCCCTCACAGTCTGCAACCCCTAGGAGGATGACCACTTTCTGGCTTAGGTCTGCTCCCTGGGGGAATGGGCCTAAGCTGCAATTGAATATCCCTAGTGCTGCTGAGGAGGTGGGAGAGGCTCCCACCTCCACCGCTGTGCTGGCAGCCATCAGCCTGGCTTGTGGCTGAGCAGAGCTCACCCTGTGGGAGCACACTGATCACCAGGGGGCAGCTCCTGCATTTCCCTTTTCACCCCGGTGGTCAGTGTGTGTCATAGTGACCAGTCATTTCCAGTCGTTCTGCTGTTAGGGTCAATTTGCATATTACCCCTTTATTATATAGGATAGATGAGGATAATATACCTTCTTATATAGGAGATATAGTAAGGATGGAGATTATATTTGAGATTTTATGTTTTTCTAAGTGAATGAAAATGTTCCCATTTCTTTCTGGTTTTACCACCCACATTTTCATAGAGTGGATTACACCACTCTTTCAAATGTGTCTTCCATTTCTCCTCCTTCAATATTTTTCTCACATGTTATATTGTCAGGAACACATATGAAAAAATACTAAAAATAAGCTTTGTGATCCAACATCTAAGGTGTAGTTTAGGTATAAAAAATATTGAATGGATAGGTTGTAGTTTATATCACAAGATTTACACCCCACTTGAAGTGGTGCTATATAATGAGTAAACATTCTCTCATCTTTTTTGCTAAAGGGAAATATGTTGCCAATCAGCAGTATGCCAGATAAGTACTAATCTCATAAAAAATTGATAAAATAAGTGTTATTTCTCATGTTCAAAGAAAGAGGAGAAAAGGCAAGAAAGAAAATCATAGTTACTTAAAAAACAAAATAATTATATATTTCTTTTCTAGAAAACTTGTTTTTTACTTTTGATTGCACAATAAAAACAATTAATTTTCATTTTTTTAAATCAAGTTTTGTACATCTATTTTATTATAATTCTATAATTTAATGTCCTGATAAATATAAAATGTAAAAATAATTTAACCCATTTTCAGAAATTTAAGTATGTTTTTCCATGAAGGATGTAAGTTTTCACAGTACTCCGCTCTGTTCTTCCATATGTCATATTTGATTTCATTTTTGTTTTCCATTTCCTTGTCTGCTTTTAATAGTCCAGTGCGTGATACAGGTGAACAGCCCTGACATTTAAAGCAGAAGAGCTTACATACCATGCACTTGGCATTCAGCATTACATTTTCTGGCTGGAAATCTCCAACTTAACACCTTTGTAAGCATTAAATCATTTATTTAGAAAGTCATATCAGAAAGCAACATTTACATTTTTTAATCCCATTCTGTTTTCTTTCTTTTTATCTTATATATTTTTTTCTTTATTGATTAAGGTATTGCCTATGTGTCCTTATCCCCCTAAGGCCCCCTATCCCCCACTCATGCCCTCACCCCACTGTTGTCTGTGTCCATTGGTTAGGCTTATATGCATGCATACAAGTCATTTGGGTGATCTCTCCCCCTTATCCCCATCCTCCCCTACCTTCCCTCTTAGGTGTGAGCATCTAATCAATGCTTCTCTGTCTCTGGATCTGGACATCAAGATCCAACTCACTTTAATTTTACACAGTTTTTTAATCCACTCATCTACTGATGGGCACTTAGGCTGTTTGCAATTCTTAGCTATGGTGAATTATGCTGCCATGAACATACGGGTGCATATATCCTTTCTAACTGGTGTTTCTAGTTTCTTGGGATCTATCCCTAGAAGTGGGATCACTGGGTTAAATGGGATTCCATTTTTAGTTTTTTGAGGATGAGGAAACTCCATACTGTTCTCCACAGTGGCTGCACCAGTCTGAATTCCCACCAGCAGTGCACGAGGATTCTTTTTTCTCCACGTCATCTCCAGCACTTGTTGTTTGTTGATTTGTTGATGATAGCCATTCTGACAGGTGTGAGATGGTACCGCATTGTCATTTTGATTTGCATCTCTCGGATGATTAGTGACTTTGAGCATGTTTTCATATGTCTCTTGGCCTTCCTTATGTCCTCTTTTGAAAGATATCTATTTAGGTACATTGCACATTTTTTTATTGGGTTGTTTATCTTTCTTTTGTTAAGTTCCCTGTAAATGTTGGAGATTAAACCCTTATCGGTGATAACATTGTCAAATACGTTCTTTCATGCAGTGGGCTTTCTTGTTTTGTTGATGGTTTCTTTTGCTCTGTGGAAGATTTTTATTTTGATATAGTCCCATTTGTTTATTTTCTCTTTAGTTTCCATTGCCTTAGGAATTGTATTGGTGAAGATATTGCTTCGTCATATGTCTGAGATTTTGCTGCCTGTGAATTCCTCTAATATTTTTATGGTTTCCTGTCTTATGTTAAAGTCCTTTATCCATTTTGAGTTTATTTTTGTGTATGGTGTAAGTTGGTGGTCTATTTTGTTTTCTAAAAGAATGAAATGACACACCAGGAAAACATATTTTACTTAGAGAATTATATAAATACACACTTATTATGGTTCTACACAATAAAACATTTCTTTTCATTTATGTTAACACAATACTTGCAAAGACATTCCTATTTTTTTTCCAAGTCAATTTGAAATTACAGTTATGTGCATGTTTAAGATTTACTCAGTTCTTTAGGAGTGTGCACATTTTTGATAGTCATTCAATACTCTCCAAATTAAATAAACTTATTTTTGACAGCATTTGATTATATTATACAATATCACATATTTTTTGTACAACTGTAAATGCTGTTATATTTGCTGTTTAAAAATTGTTTAAATGATCTAATTTTATAGGATTTGTTATATTATGCTCAATAAGTAAAATGAATTGCTTTAATTTCATAAAAATATTTAGCTTGTTAAGCAATCTTTAATCATATCCATGCTTTATTGAGAAAATATAAAATGGAATAGAGAGGAAATGAATAAAGGAAGACTTTCTCACATCTGCCTCATATTTTTTCCTATACTGCATAAATGTCAGAGATCTCTCTAAGGGAATGCAGATTAAAGTAAGATGTGTGGCTATATTTATTAGATTTACTGAATGAATTTTATTTGGAATTACTGAATGTATTCAAACGAAATAAAAAGTATATTCAAAATCGAAACATGAACTTTTTAAAAATTATGCATGCCATGTTTATCCTTCCCTGAAGAGAATGAGAGTATTTTGCACAGTAATAACATGCAGTTTTAAAGACAGGACATTTTCTTCTGCTGACTAGTAATATATTTATATTGTTCTTAGTGTCTCAGGAATTAAAACAATACTTATATAGTAATTCAGATCCGTTATAGTAAATTAGATTGGCAAATTTATAATTTAATTTAATTAAAAATTTTGGCTTGAAATGTAGTACATTTTGTTATAATCAATCTATATCTATAATAATAAAAGGGTAATATGCTAATTATATCAGACATCTTCTGGATGTCCTTACAGACAAAGACACAGTGTGGGGGCTGAGGCAGAGGCGGTTAAGGGCAATCAGGCCTGCAGGGTGAGCAGTTAGGGGTGATCAGGCCGGCAGGGGAGGGCAGTTAGTGGGCAATCAGGCTGGCAGGAGGAGCTCTTAGGAGGAGATCAGGCTGGCAGCGGGGAGCAGTAGGGGGCAATCAGGTTGGCAGGAAGAGGCAGTTAGGGATGATTAGGCTGGCAGGCAGAGGTGGTTAGGGGCAATCAGGCAGGCAGACAGGTAGGTGAGTGGTTAGGAGCCAACAGTCCCAGATTGCAAGAGGAGTGTCTGACTGTAGGTTTGTGGGCTTGGGCCTAAACCAGCAGTTGAACATCCCCCAAGGGGTCCTGGATTGGAGAAGGTGCAGGCCTGGCTGAAGGACACCCCTCCAGTGCACTAATTTCATGCACCAGGCTTCTAATCTACACTAATAAAAGACAAAGATGCTAATTGACTGTACCTGCACTAAACCCCCAAGCCATGCCCACCAGCCAATCAGAGAGACTATATGCAAATTAACCCAACCAAGATGGCGGCCCGCAGCCACGGAACTGGAGCAAGCAGGAGGCTTGGTTGCCTGGGTGATGGAGGAAGCCAAGCTTCCCGCCTGCCCTGAGCCAGCTGTGGATTCTGCTCATAGCAACAAAGTTTCAATTATAGAAGAAAAATAAATCCCAGATACCTGCTTCCAGCCAGCCTCCACTGGGAGGTTGGGTGGCTGGGGTCCATGGCCAGCCTTCAAACAGCCATCAGGCACCCATCCATACTGGAAAGGCACCCCAGCAGGACCCCCCACCCTGAAGGGGCTGAAACCAGCCTGAAAATGGCCCTCAGCCCCTCACCCACGCTGGCCACACTGTCATAGGGTAAGGGTCTCTTCTGGGGGGGTTGGCCAGCCTAAAAGTAACCATTAGCCCCTCACCCAGGCTGGCCAGGCAATCCAGCAGGGATCCCCACCCTGATGGGGGTGTGGCCAGCCATCAAACATCCATCAGCCACTCACCCAGGCTGGCCAGGCACCCCAGAAGGACCCCCCCCCTCCCTGAAGGGGGTGTGGCCAGCCTGAAAACGTCCC
>NW_006283544.1:4300852-4330922 GCF_000327345.1 Myotis davidii
AGTAACCCAACCAAGAGGGCAGCTGGAAGCCATGGAGCTGGAGCAAGCAGGAGGCTTGGTTGCCCCAGCGATGGAGGAAGCCAAGCTTCCCGCCTGCCCTGGCTGGCTCTGGCCTCCGCTGAAGGCAACAAAGTTTCAATTATAGAAGATAAATAAACCCCAGATACCTGCTTCCAGCCAGCTTCCACTGGGTGGTTGGGTGGATGAGGGGCTTGCCCAGCCTGCAAACAGCCATCAGCCCCTCACCCAGGCTTTCCAGGCAGCCCAGTTGGGACCCCCATCCTGAAGGGGCTGTAGCCAGCCGGCAAACAGCATTCAGCCACTCACCCAGACTGGCCCAACATCATGGGGTGAGGGTCTCTGATGAGGGGCTTGCCCAGCCTGCAAACAGCATTCAGCCACTCACCCAGACTGGCCAAACATCATGGGGTGAGGGTCCCCGCTGGGGGACTTGGCCAGCCTGCAAAATGCCATCAGCCACTAACCCAGACAGGCCAGGCACCCCAGCAGGACCCCCAAACCCTGAAAGGGCTGTGGACAGCCTGCAAACAGCCATCAGCCACTCACCCAAGCTGGCCACATCCTCATGGGGTGAGGGTCTCTGATGAGGGGCTTGCCCAGCCTGCAAACAGCCATCAGCCCCTCACCAAGACTGGCCAAGCACTCCTATATAATAAAAGGGTAATATGAAAATTGACCTTAACAGCAGAGTGACTGGGAAACACTGGTCACTATGACACACACTGACCACCAGGGGCCAGATGCTCAAAGCAGGAGCTCCCCCTGGTGGTCAGTGCGCTCCCATAAGGGAGCTCTGCTCAACCACAAGCCAGGCTAAAGGCCACCATTACAGTGGTGGTGGTAGCAGCCTCTTCCGCCTCCTCAGCAGCATTAAAGATGTCTGACTACAGCTTAGGCCTGCTCCCCACTGGTTAGTGGACATCCCTCAAGGGCTCCCGGGATGTCAGATGGATTTCTGACTGCCAGCTTTGGCCCAGTCCCCCAGGGAGCAGCATAAGCCAGCAGGTGGACATCCCCTAAGGGGTCTCAGACTGCGAAAGGGCCAGACCAGGCTGAGGGACCCCACCAAGTGCACAAATTTTTGTGCACTCAGCCTCTAGTCCTATCTAATAAAAGACAAAAAGGGTAATTAACCATACCTCCTCTATGCTTCCCATTGGCCAATCAGGGCGATATGCAAATTAACTGCCAACAAAGATGGTGGCCAGCAGCCACACAGCTGAAGCGAGCAGGAGGCTTGCTTGCTCCAGTGATGGAGGAAGACAAGGTTCCCCAACTGCCGCAGCTCAGCTCTGAGTCAGAAAGCAACAATATTTCAATTATAGAAGCTAAACAAATCCCAGATACCTGTTTTCAGCCGGCTGGGGCCTCGAAGCTGGAGTGGCAACAAAGTTTCAATTATAGAAGGTAAACAAATCCCAGAATAAAAAGAAAAAAAGAAAAAAAGGAGAGACTGGGAGCTTCAGTTGCTAGTGGGCTTGACCAGCCTGAAAACCTTCAGCCTCCTCATCCAGACTGGCCAGGCACCCCAGTGCGGACCCCCACCCTAAAGGGTGTGCGGAAAGCCTGAAAACAGTCATCAGCCCCTGATCGAGGCTGACCAGGCACCTGAAGGGGGTGCAGGAAGTCTGAATACAGCCATCAGCCCCTCACCCAGGCTGGCCAGGCACCCAAGCAGGACCCCCACCCTAATCCGGTACACCATTCAGGGCAAACAAGCTGGCCCCCACCTGTGCATCAGGCCTCTATCCTATATAGTAACAGGGTAATATGCAAACTGACCCTAACAGCGGAAAGACTGGGAATGACTGGTCACTATGACACACACTGACCACCAGGGGGCAGATGCTCAATGCAGGAGCTGCCCTCTGGTGGTCAGTGAGCTCCCACAAAGGGGAGCTCTGCTCAGCCACAAGGCAGGCTTATGGCTGCCATACAGTGGTGGTGGTGGGAGCCTCTCCTGTCTCCTCAGCAGCGCTAAGGATGTCCGACTGCAGCTTAGGTCTGCTCCCCGCTGGCAAGTGGACATCCCCTGAGAGCTGCCGGGCTGCCGGAGGGATGTCTGATTGCAAGCTTAGGTCCAATCCCCTGGTGAGCAGGCCTAAGCCAGCAGATGGTCATCCCCCAAGGTTTCCCAGACTACGAGAGGGCACAGGCCGGGCTGAGGGACCTCCCGCCCCCCCGAGTGCACAAATTTTTGTACACCGGGCCTCTAGTATCTATATAAAAGCCTAAGTGACCTTTATGACGGAACTACTAAAAAGAACAGAACTAGTCCATCAGCCGCTATGATGCACACTGACCACCAGGAGGCATGCACTCAATGCAGGAGCTGCCCCATGGTGGTTAGTGTGCTCTCACAGCCAACCTCCCACGGCCAACCAACCTCCTGGTCTCTACCCCCGGCTGGCAAACCTCCCACAGCCCCTCCCCCATACTTCCCCCTGTCTGGCAGGCACCAGCCAGTGGCCGGTAGTCCCCTAGGTCCTGGCCGGCAGGTCCCCAGGCCCCATCCGGGAGCTGGCAGGCCGTGGCCAGCAGCCGGCAGGACCTGGCTGGCCCAGCCTCAATTGGGACTGGGTGAGATGGCCTTGATAAGCCCTGATTGCCAGCCAGACCTAGGGACCCCACCCATGCACGAATTTCATGCACTGGGCCTCTAGTAAGATCACCCCAAATCTTACTCCCTTGCCTAAGAAGCCCCAAGGCAGTAGAAAGCCCAGATGACTATTATTATTATTATTTTAATATATTTTATTGATTTTTTTTTTTTTTTTTACAGAGAGGAAGGGAGAAGGATAGAGATTTAGAAACATCGATGACAGAGTAACATCAATCAGCTGCCTCCTGTACACTCTCTACTAAGGATGTGCCCGCAACCAAGGCATATGCCCTTGACTGGAATCGAACCTGGGAGCCTTCAGTCCACAGGCTGACACTCTATCCACTGAGCCAACCGGTTAAGGCAGATGACTATTATTGTGATGTTTCTTGACCTGTTGCCTAGGGTGGTGATGGTTCTCAAAGTGATGTCCCTAAGCCATCAATATCAGATCCCCTGGAACTGGTTAGAAATAGCCTCCAGGTTTTTCTGATGCAACTAAATTATGAGAACCACTGGCCAGAGTGTCTCTCATCCTCTTGTAATCATTTCCAAAATTAGTTGTACTTTTACAACAACCATACCTTCCTTCTCAGAATGTTGTTCATTTTTCATGAGAAGTAAAGACAAAAATAGCCTATTGGTCTCAAAATTAATCTCCGTTAATTTAAAATGCGTAGTTGTTCTAAATTGTTTTCTCATACTTCAGAACATAAAAGCTAATTTTTATATGAGTGTTGTATAATATTTTTCAAGTTATTTACATCAGAGTTCAAACCCTGGCACTACCATTTATTTTCTGGCAATCTGATCTTAAAGCTCTGCTAATTGTACTATCCACAACTGTAGAAATGGATATTGATATCCAGAGATTTTGTGTAGATTAAATGAATAGATGAAATAAAGTACTTCTTGTAAAGTGCTTAGCACAATGTAAGTACTCAATACCTATATACCCTTCCATATGTATTTTTTCATTTTTTCCCTTTCAAATAGTCTTCATGGTTCTCAAAGTAAGGTTTTAAAATATTTTTTAAAAGGGTAATTTTATTCAGTAGCTCTGAAATGTATAAAGCACGCCTCTTATCTTTCTCTGAATACTATGTCGCAATTCCTAAATGCTTTCATTTGACCCAATTATATATGTCCTCGTGTGTAATTTTGCCAGTCTATTTTGTGTCTCTATGGAGGTATCAAGAACTTGAAAGTAGAAAGCATCATTAGTGTTTGCCTTAATGCTAGTCGGAAGCTTGGCAGATAGCATGCACTTATTTATAGCAGACCACCTCGCCACCTCTGTACAAGTCTTTTTACCTAGGTAGAAAATAGGTTACTTAGGCATTTTCATAATTATCCTTCATTTAGTTCTGCATTAATACAATTGGTAAGTGCTAGTAAATTTCACTTTTTGAATTTTAAACACTAACCCCTTTCATTCTGCTATTACAAAGTCTAAATTATTTTCTTATTTTGGCTTACATTCTAGTAAGTCAGGAAGCTATGCACACTTCTATTTTTCAATGTTCTACTAAATCCAAAAGTTGCTACTAAAACTTATTTATTGTCTGTCACATATAATTGAAAATATTCCACTATTCCACAGTTTTCTGAAGTTATAATTTATTTTGTATGTTGATGATGATAATGTAACTTTCTTTTTCTCTTTACTTCCAACTCTTTATATTATGCGCCATTGACCTTCACACCAAAACTTTTTATTTCATACTTTTAAATAATGCCTATTTGATTTGCTCTATTACCATTTTATGGCCTATCCATACTCACTATTTTAGTCATCTTCTATATATATATTAAAGCATAAATATATTGAATAAGCATGGAGGACACTAGGGAGGGAATCACATTTTCTTAAATCTTATGGTCAAAAATGTAGTATGATATCTAAAATTTCAATACAAATACTCCTGCAAAGGGCATTCCTATACCATGTTTATTCTGTTATTAGATACTTATTGTTTTTGAAAATTATTCTCTGTATGTGTATGATCAAGAGCAGCTACATTAAAATCACAGCCCTATGACTTGATATGTATATGACCTTAGGGAATTTTTTCAAGCTCTCCATATCTCTGTTTCATCATCTATAAAATGTGGTTGATAATAACAGCACCTTCCCTCTAAGAGTGTTTTGAAAATTGAATGTATCAAGGAATATACAATTAAATGTATCAATGAATATACAACCCATGGAAAACAGCTATTAGTACTGGTATATTTACTGTAGTAATAATTATTAAGCATGATTTATTTTTGAAAAACAAATATTTGGGCTTCTTGTTAAGGGTAAAGGTGGTGCAAATACATAATTCTTGAATTTACAGCCTTATTTGAAAATAGGCCAGGAATCAAGAAATTTAGGTAACCTATGCTAAGTTATACATAGTTAGGACCATTGGAATGTAATACAAATATATATTTAAATTTTAGGGGGGAAAAGACACAAAAGTTATCAATACTAATTTTGTATTAACGTACTGATTTTGCCAGTTATCAGGTGACTAAAGTCTAAAAGTTGCATAAACAACCCAAAATTCAGCTTTCTCATTGCAAGTAGAGAGACTAAATATGCTAGTTTCTTCTGATCTGTGACTTCACTTTCCGTGGTTTCAGTTAGCTTCAAATTGAAGAAAGGTGAGTATGGTACAATAATGTTTTGAGAGAGACCACATTCACATAACTTTTATTACAGTCTATTGTTATAGTTGTTCCATTTTGTTATTAGTTATTGTTGTTAATATCTTACTATGCCTAATTTATAAATTGAACTTCATCACAGATATGCACGTGTAGGAAAAACATAGATTATAGAGGGTTTGGTATTATCCATGGTTTCCTATATCCAGTGTGTGTGTGTAGGGGGGGAGGGGGGTTCTTGGAACATATCCCCTGCAAGTATCCCACTGGGGGAGGAGGGTTACTATATTATTTTTTATTGTTGTTTCAAGATTTATATGTAATTTATATAAAGTACTGAGGATGCCAAATAATAGGAACACTATTAGTAGATACTTTTATTATTTATAATTTAAATATATATTAAGAACACAAAAATAGGATGTAAATTTGTAGACTAACAAATGGAGTTCTTGATATTCTGGAGCACAAAGAGAATTGAATGAATCAATTAGTACCAGATGTATCTGAATCTGTATATAGTACCAGCACCCCAACTGTCAAAACAAAAAATAAAAAATCATCATTATTATTAAAATATTATCATAATAAATACATTGTTTAATAAAAACTAAGTTTTAGAATCAACATGTAATTCATTTTAATTTTGAAATTAAAATATGACTCACATTATGCAGTTACATTTATAGGACACAAGTATTATCTTCAAACACTAATGGAAAGTCTATTATAAGTTCTCAAATATAACTTATTACTAACAATATTAAAGTATATATAGGGAAAATCAGTAAATGATTGGTTATAGCAGCATATTGATTTTTTGAGCTTATTTATGAACTATCATGTCTAAAAACTTTTCATTATTTGTCTCTAATTTATCATAAACCACTTTTTAAAAATATATTTTTACTAGAGGCCCAGTGCATGAAATTTGTTCATGGAGGGGTCCCTCAGCCCAGACTGCACCCTCTTTCAATCTGGAACTGCTGGCTCCTAACGGCTTGCCTGCCTGCCTGATTGCCCCTAACAACTTGCCTGCCTACCTGATTGCCCCTAAGCCCTCTGCCTGCCTGCCTGATGTCCCTAACCACCTCTGCCTTGGCCTCCCTGCTGAGGCTTCATCTAGAATGAAGTCCGGAAGGTCGTTTGGCTATCTAGTCTAATTAGCATACTATGCTTTTATTATTATAGATTAATTTCAGAGAGGAAGGGAGAGGGGCAGTGAGAGTTGTAAACATCAATGATAAGAGAGAATCCTTGATTGGCTGCCTCCTGCGTACCCCCTACTGGGGATCAACCCTGCAAGGCAGGCATGTGTCCTGGCCAGGAATCAAACGGTGACCTCTTGGTTTATAGTTGGATGCTTTACCCCTGAACCACACAGGCCAGGCTATCATAAGCCACTTTTAAAAACCCTTCAAGATTAAGATATGTTTATTTTAATTGATGATATTGATATTTCTGCTTCACTTTATAAAAAATGTATGTGAATAGATAATGCTGGAGATTTTATGAAGTGCTAAAAAAGGAAAGGAGTGAATTTATAGGGAATGAATTAGCTAATCCAGGGGTGGGCAAACTTTTTGACTCGAGGGCCACAATGGGTTCTTAAACTGGACGGGAGGGCCGGAACAAAAGCATGGATGGAGTGTTTGTGTGAACTAATATAAATTCAAAATAAACATCATTACATAAAAGGATACGGTCTTTTTTATTTTTAGTTTTATTCATTTCAAACGGGCCGGATCCAGCCCGCGCGCCGTAACGGGCCAGATCCGGCCTGCGGGCCGTAGTTTGCCCATGGCTGATAATCTCTTCTCTTTAGAGAAAGTCCTAAAACTTATTTATCCTAATATTTTTTTCTGGTTATTTACCTTACACATATTCATAATCAATTGTTCTTTTAAATCAGTTTAATTTTATATTTTATATTCTGTTAGTATATTCCTGAATGAATTTGTAACATTACTTGTCAAATTGTAAATTTCTCTCCTTTCATTATATTAAAGTATTTAAGATAACTAAAATTTTTCAATGAATATTAATTTCCCATTCCAATAACTTTCCTATCCATTCTCTTTTATGTTACCTATGTATCTTCTTGCCTGTGGCAATTATCATTCTGAATAGAAGTAATGGAACCTCAGATACCTAATAATTTTATAATTGACTAATAATGGTATAAGTGTAGAGACATTCATTAGTGATAACTAAAATGCAATATTCTTTTATGATAAAAATAATTTCAACGATTTTGAAGAAGCTACTTGGATAATGTCTCAGACAGAGTTGCTTTGTAATAAAGGTTAAAAACAAAAATGTCTCCTCTGAATAAATTGCCTTTAGCCAGAAAACAGGCCCTGATCTGGATGTAGACAGCATCAAGCCAATGGGAAACTCCTGGGGAAGGGAAGTGAGGTGGATTTCAGTCACACAGGATACATGAGTGAGGAGCTACCCTATAAAGCACAAGCCTGGTGTCAGCTTCTCTCTACAACTATAGAAAGAAAAAAAGAGATAACAAAAAGCAAATTAGCGGGTAGTAGTTGTATGCCCAGACCTCACACAGCAGCTATGACAACAAACACAACTATCCTATCTAATAAAAGAGAAACATGGTAATTAGCATATGACCGTTACCCTTCCCATTGGCTAATCAGGGCGATATGCAAATTAACTGCCAGCCAAGATGGCGGCCGGCAGCCAGGCAGCTTGAAACTAACATGAGGCTTGCTTGCTTCAGTGACAAAGGAAACCAACGTTCCCCGCATGCCTTGCTGGCCTCTGAGTCTGCAGTTTGAAACATTGTAACAAATATAGAAGCTAAACAAAACCCCAGAAACCTGTTTTCAGGCAGCCGGGATCTCAGTGCTGGAGTTATACATTGTTTCAATTATAGAACCGAAACAAACTAGATACCTGCTTTAAGCAGCAGAGGCCGAAGAACTGGAGCCTCAGAGCTAAAGCTGGTCCAGAATAAAAAAAAAGAAAGAAAAAAAAGGAGCGGTTGGGAGCTTCCGTCCCCTGCCAGCCTGAAAACAGCCCTCAGCCCCTCACCCAGACTGGCCAGGCACCCCAGTGGGGACCCCCCACCCTCATCCAGGACACCCTTCAGGGCAAACCAGCCGGCCCCCACCCATGCACCAGGCCTCTACCCTATATAGTAAAAGGGTAATATGCCTCCCAGCACCGGGATCAGCAGAGCCGCGAGGCCTCCCGGCATCAGGATCAGTGTGACAGGGGGCAGTGCCCAAACCCCCTGATTGCCCTGCTGCTCTGTGTGTGACAGGGGGTGGGGCCACAACCTCCCTATTGGCCCTGCTCTGTTCATTACAGGGGAAAACGCCCCAACCCCCTGATCAGCCCTGCTCTGTGCCTGATAAGGGGGAGCTCCCCAACCCCCTGATTGCCCTGCGGCTCTGTGTGTGACAGAGTGTGGTGCCCCAACCCCCTGATCAGCCCTGCTCTTTGTGTGACAGGGTGCAGCGCCCCAAGCCCCCCACCCCTGTGGGCCCTGCTCTGTGTGTGACGGGGTAGAGCCATAACCTCCCCATCTGCCCTGTCCTGAGTGTGACAGGGTGTGGCACCCCAACCCCCTGATCCGCCCTGCTCTGTGTGTGATAGAGGGCGGTGCCCCAACTTCCCTATTGGCCCTACTCTGTGAGTGACAGGGGGGAGCACCTCAACCCCCTGATTGGCCCTGCTCTGTGCGTGATAGGGGGGATAATTTATTATATGATGTATATGTATTTATAACACAATGTGTATGTATGTATTTTAAATTTATAACCTATTTGTGTGGGGGGGATGTTTTGTCATGTCATTTTAAAATTGCTAAGCTAAACTTTTATTTCTTAACAAAAAATTAAAATTTTGTCTTCTTAAGTATTATTATGACCATTTAAATTATTAAAAGGTAGTTCATATTGCACTAAACATCTGGTGGCAGAGTGTAAGTATTTTTTTTTCTCTAGTCCATACTAATAAAAGGGTAATATGCTAATTAGACCAGGTCAAGTGACCAGCCATCTTCTGGACGTCTGACTTCCTTCCAGACAAAGCCATGGTGGTGGGGGTTGAGGTAGAGGCAGTTAGGGGTGATCAGGCTGGCAGAGGAGGGCCGTTGGAAGTTACCAGGCCTGTAGGGGAGGGCAGTTAGGGATGAAAAGACAGGTGATAAGGCTGGGGGTGAACGGCCAGCAGGGGAAGGCAGTTGGGGGCATTAGTCAGGCAGGCAGGTGAGTGGTTAGGAGACAGTGGTCTTGAATTGTGAGAAGGATGTCCGACTGCCGATTTAGGCCTGATCCCACAGGATTAACTGGCAGTCGGACATCCCCTGAGGGGTCTTGATTGGAGAGGGTGCAGGCCGGGCTGAGGGATACCCTCCCATGCATGAATTTTGTGCACTGGGCCTCTAGTTATCAATAAATACAGGTATGTGTAGAACTGAAATCCAAACATCAAAATGACCATCCTTCTCTTTCTTTAAAAAGAAAACCATCAGTAAAACCATCATGTATAAAATGGGGAAAATAAAATGAGAGAAAACTACTAATATATGAATCTTGAGGAACTGTCATGTTTAAAGTTTAGAATGTTCAAATTTAATTTATTATATGATGTATATGTATTTATAACACAATGTATATGTATGTATTTTAAATTTATAACCTATTTGTGTGGGGGGGATGTTTTGTCATGTCATTTTAAAATTGCTAAGCTAAACTTTTATTTCTTAACAAAAAAATTAAAATTTTGTCTTCTTAAGTATTATTATGACCATTTAAATTATTAAAAGGTAGTTCATATTGCACTAAACATCTGGTGGCAGAGTGTAAGTATTTTTTTTTCTCTTCAGAAAGTTTGACTTGGAAACCACTCCTTTTAATCCCCACTCCTTTTCCCCATGGTGATAAATAAACACACCCAGATAATATGTACCTTTCTAATCTCTCTTTTGGGAATTTTACTTTGATGGATCACCTAGAACCATTCTTAATGTTCTCTTGTCTTACTTTCTCTTCCCTTTCCCCCTTCTTTCATTTCTTCTCCTCACTCCTCTCCTGTTTTCACACTTACTCACACACTCTCTTCTTCTATTTCATATGCTTATTTATTGTTCTATTTCCTGGGATTTTTTTTAAATTTATTGTAATTTCTTTAATTTACAAGAGCCATTTTCTGTTTTACTACTGCAACCTTTTATAAGCTTACTGCTAGATATTTAATGGACTTAATATCATCTTTCAACTCTCTGAGTACATTCATTATTTTTTTGCTTTTTACTCTTTGTTTTTAAAAATGTCTTCTGCTTCTGCCTTCAATTCACTTTCCTCTTGTTTACTTTATGTGTTTGTTTGTCCCTGATTTTTAATATGGAAGCTTTCTTAAAATGTCAGATGATTTTTGACATTTTTCTTATATGTACTATTAGACTAATTGAGAACTCTTGGTTATTATTGTTGATAAACTTCACTGTGAGTTGAGTTAAATACTTTAACGCATAGACTATTCCTGATGAATAACTGCACTTTATTTTTCCTTTGAGTGGGTCAATTTTCATCAAAGAGGAAACTTCATATATTTTGCAAGTAGGTAAATAATTCTGGTCACCATTATTGCATTTGAGTTGTGATATGGAACTGGGATTTCACTACCAACAGTATAAAATTTCATTTGATTTTTTAATATTAGTTCAATACATTAGCAAATAAATATGTCAAATTTAGTTAACTAGTTCAATGTATTCAGAGAAGGGTGGTCATTTTGATGTTTGGATTTTATTTCCTCACATACCTGTTTTTTAAAAACATATCTTTACTGATTTCAGAGAGGAAGGGAGAGGGAAAGAAAGATAGAAACATCAATGATGGGAGAGAATCATTGATCGGCTACCTCCTACACATCCCCTACAGGGGATCAAACCCACAACCCAGGCATGTGCCCTTGACTGGAATCAAACCTGGGACCCTTCAGTCCTCAGGCTGATGCTCTATCCACTGAGACAAACCAGCTAGGGCCACACATACTTGTTTTTATTAATAATGGTTGTTTGTTGTCACAGCTGCTCTGTGGGGTCTGGGCATGCCACTACTACTCAATAGTTTGATTTTGGTTATCTCTTCTTTCCCATTTTCTTTACTGATGTAGACTCATGCTTAACTTATCTTCTTTAAAATTAAGTTTATTGAAGGAACACAGGTACTTATTTGCATTTGAGCCACCCTTTCTCATTGGATATGCTAAATATTTAAGGTACTTTTAATATTGTTGTCTTATAAACTGTTCATTTGCCCTAAGGGTAAAATATAATTACTTATCTTAATAGGATCACTCTAATTTATTCTGAATGAATTGGTATTTATGAGCAGATAGAAATTATATAACAAATATATATTTAGATTATGTTTGTCTAGTGTACTGTCTGCTGACAAAATTTATTACATGATGCATAAGAACAAACACTTTCTTAAAATAAGATTATAGAGTGAATTGTAGTTTTCTCTGTAAGTACATTTCTTTCATTGGCTCACTTATTAAAATGTCAAAATTGGAAAAGAGTAATGGAAGAGGAAATATTGTCCTAAATGTCATGTCATTTTGTTGACCACAGGGACTGTGTAGCACTTATCTTTGATTCTCTAAATTTACTTTATTTAACTACTAGAGTCCCGGTGCACAAAATCCATGCGTGGCGTCTCCTCAGCCCAGTCTGTACCCTCTCCAATCCGGAACGTCTTAGGGGATATCCGACTGCCAGTTTAGGCCCGATCTTGGGGATTGGGCCTAAACTGGCAGTCAGACATCCCTCTCACAATCCAGAACCACTGCCTCCTAAGTATGGGTTACTAATAATAGTAATAGGTACTTGAGTTCCTATTTTGGGCAACACAGTATTAGAGACAATCTATGATCCATTGAAACTTATATTCTAGGTGAGAGAAGACAAAAATAGGCAAATTTATACATAGTTTACATTAGTGATTATTGCCTTTAAAATTAGACAAGGAAAATGAGGATGATAATAAGCATATTGCTCTTTAAAATTTGTATTTTATTGATTTTTTTTTTTTTTTTTTTTTACAGAGAGGAAGGGAGAGGGATAGAGAGCTAGAAACATTGATGAGAGAGAAACATTGATCAGCTGCCTCCTGAATACCCCCTGCAGGGATGTGCCCACAACCAAGGTACATGTCCTTGACAGGAATCGAATCTGGGATCCTTCAGTCTGCAGGCCAATGCTCTATCCACTGACCCAAACCAGTTAGGGTGGTCTTTTAAATAATACTCAACACAGACTTCTATAATAATGTGACATTTGAATAGATTCTGAAAGATGAATAGCATTGAGCTATGCAAATATCTAGATACAGAGCCTTCTAGTTGAAAGAAGAGCAATTGAAAATGTCCTAAGATAAAGCATGCTTATTGAATTCATGGGGTTACAAAGAGACCAGTGCCTTAAATGTAGTGAGAAAGGAGGGTTAAGGAGATAGCAGTCATGAAATTTAAAGACATATCTAGAGTTTCAGAATTTACTTTGAGTGAGATTCAAACTTATTAGAAAGTTTTGAAGAGAGCAGTGACATCATCTGGCGTTATTTGAGTTAAACATACTAGTAATTGTTACTCTCCTCTATTATTTAATGCAGTTACCAGCTAGGAATAATTTTTTGAGAGCTAAGGAATTCTCAAGTTCAAATAGGAAAGTTATTTTGTATGTTAAGAGATCTTGGGAGTTCTCTGAAAAATGCCAAATTAATTGGATAGGAACCAAATTATTTCCCAGGAATGAGAAACAAGCAAAAGTGTGTTTTTCCAAATGTAGCCAACAGTCTAAAAATTAAAACAACCAATCATATTAAGTTTTTTTTTTCGTATATGTATAAACTCTGAAGATAGGAAAATATGCATACTAATGAGTTAGTAATAAGTTAACAGGAAAAGTTCTGTTTATTATACACCTGTGCATACCTGCTACTATAAATAAAATATGGTAATTTAAATATTTAGCAGAATGATTACTAGTATTTATGTCCTGAAGCAAATATGTTTTAATGTTGGTAATAATAACAAACAGAAGAATCACAGCTTCCTTTCTCTTGCAAATATCTACTTTTAGTGTCAGGAGGATTAAATGTCTTATACATATAATATGTTTATATTTCTTCCTTTAGAAACACTTCCATGTTTGTGTATCAAGTTTGTAGTTGATGTATGTAAACTGCTTTGCAAATTCCAAATTGATAAGTATAATTTTCTAAAATATATTTTCAGTATTTCTCTTATAACCACTGCATTAAATAAATCTAAAAATATAATCTGGAACTAGCCTATACCAATAATTCCTTTATTACCTTATTAATATTTTCAAATCACCAAGGTCTATATTTTTCAATTATATACAACTAACATTACTTCTTTAATCAGATTAATAGTCTAACCTCTAGTTCCTAATTTTATGAAGTATAATGGCTACCTCTAGGTGATGCTCATTAAATTTTCCAGACTCAAAAACTATTGTTAAATTATATTTAATGAATGGTCTTCTTAGGTTCTTACAAAAGTGTCATAGAAGTTTTATTTCTGCTTATCTCTATTTAGAGTAGCTTTTAAAATTTTTGCTTTTGGATTGATTTGAACATTTCTGTCTATCTGTAAAACACATTTGGATAAGAATGCAGATTTGTCTATGTAAATTAAAGAACATTTTTAATTATCATATAAATTTTATTGTTTATTTACATATTATACTTATAAGTAATGTATCTTTGACAGAAATCTTAAGTATTACTTTAGAAAATGTATGACAGATCACATTTTAAACTTCAGGTATTATACTCACATAGCCACAATTCAAATGTATAGAATGTTTATAAGATACTTTATGTTGTGATTTTTAGCTTAGGTTTCTTCATAGTAATACATGAGTACTTATGGAATAAATAAACTCATTTCTGTACAGTCATTTAATTCTATCCTGGTTGTTTAATCAAATTTGCATTCCTACTTAATCGAATTTAGATATGCACATAGTGAAAGACATAAATATATGCATTTAGGCCAGATTTATGAGTCATATTAATCCAAAGAAAAAAAGATTTGTTCTTTATAAGTTAATGTAATTGGGCAAGAATTTAAACTTAAGAGAAAGAATAAATGGGAAAAACATGTCTTCAATTATATTTAGATATCTTAGACATCTCCTCTCTTCTGGGTCATGAAGCCTAAGTAAATAGAATCAGTTGGGTTTTTAAAAAATACATTTTTATTGATTTTAAAGAGAAAGGGGGACAGAGAGAGAAACATCAATGATGAGAGAGAATCACCAATTGTATGTCTCCTGCTTGCCTCCTACTGAGGATCGAGCCTGTAACACAGCCATGTGCCCTGACCTGGGATGGAACCTTGACCCTCTGGTTCATAGGTGGATGCTCACCCACTGAGCTTACCAGGCAGGTAAGAATCATCATTTTTAATCAGGAAAGTAACTGCTAATATCTGAATAGCTTTACTTTTAATATACAAAGTAATCAATGAGTAAATATATGAGATGACAGCTAAATGTGTGACACTT
Source organism: Myotis davidii (assembly GCF_000327345.1). Classification (NCBI taxonomy): domain Eukaryota; kingdom Metazoa; phylum Chordata; class Mammalia; order Chiroptera; family Vespertilionidae; genus Myotis; species Myotis davidii. The sequence continues at coordinate 4,315,708 of NW_006283544.1, forward strand.
TTTTCAGGAAGCTTAAAGCTATTCTAGTTCATATTTTTGTTGTCATTTCATATTTACTAGACATGAAGATCTCAATGCTAAAATTAAGTATTTATTTAAATCTTTCCCAACTATTTTATATTGAATATTTACAATATAACTTTTCTATGTCTGTGCATGTGAGAATGTATATATGTGCTACTTAGACACATACTTATACAAATGTATATATAACAAAAGTAAGTTTGTTGTTGTTTTGGATTTATTTACTCCTGGGTTGAAATAGTTTTGTATATCTATTGGCTATTAGAAATCCCTCAAAGAAATGCATTACTTAGGGAGCCCTACCATAACCTAAGACCATAAAATATTCTGTATTTTATTTCAATAACAATAATTTTTTCAAGTTTTTAAACTGTTTCAAAATTATATTGACATAAAATCTTTTACAATATTGCATTATTATACTTTTAATAAATTTAGTGTCTTTATTTTATAATGCCAGTAGGGTTTTTTTTCTCAGTTTTGCAGAACAGAAAAGAACTATAGCCTTTGCCAGATAGCTCAGTTGGTTAGAGCATCGCCACCATACACCAAGATTGTGGGTTCAATCCCCAGACAGGTCACATATAAGAATCAACCAATGAATGCATAAATAAGTAGAACAACAAATCAATGTTTCTCTTTCCCCCCATTTCTCTCTCTCTCTCTTTCAAAAAATTAATTAAAAATAACTACAGCAGACTTATTTTCTATTTCAGTCCTAAGGTTATCATAATAAATTCCTTCTTGCAGATGTCTCTGAAAGTTAAATCAATCTGGGTTCTGCTTTACCCATGCAGCTCATTACAACCCCTACCTTGTCTTGAGCAATTTAGTTCTGCCACCAGCGTTCTGCTCCTCTGGTAGCATGAATAATATTTAAATCAAGTTGCTTTTTTAACCCTTTGAGTGCCAACCAATATCCTAGGAACTATGCTAAAATTGCCAAGGCATTTTTGCTGATTTTATAGCAGTTTAGGAAAAAAATTATGAATCGCAAGTAAATGAAGTTACATATTCAAAAACTTAAGGAAAACTTTACTACATTTGTTTTCTGCACTTAGGTGCCATCTGTCGATAAAGAGTGAACTACTAGCATGTAATAGTGACACTGCAGGAGGAGCGCGATAGTGCTCCTGGCACTTTTGGCGAAAGACAGGAGGAGCATGATCGTGCTCTCCCGCAATCTAGGGGTTAATGGTAGCATCTCTCATTGGCAGCTATTACAGAAATTTTCAGGGATTTATATACTCCCTCAATGTGTTTTTATACTGTGATAAAGAGAGTGTCTCCATGCCTTCCCAGTATTAAAGGCGTGGCAAAGCGATACCTTTGCTTCAACATTTCTATTTTCTGAAGTTAATGAATTCATGTTTCTGCATTAGGCAAAGTTCTGGAATCTTAATCTTGCTTGATATAGGCAATTTCCAGTGAATAATACCCTGTAAGAAGTCCTCACAGATATTTAAGCCAGAACACGGAACCTGGATACTCTGTTCACACCAGTGCATCTGATCTAACAATATGGGGATATTTTTTGACTTGGGCCCCAATGATTTCTCCACTGGGTTTTAAATTCCATTGCTAAATGTGTATTAATAATAGTATTGGCAATGTGTCCTCTGCTGTTCATTTTTATATTGAAACTAGTGGCCCGGTGCACATATTTGTGCACATTAAAAAGAAATTAATTAGAAGAAAGATTTTTGCGATAATTACCTTACTGCAAAAAATTACATGTCACTTTCTTTCAGCTTCAGAGGTATGTTGTGCAAACAGTTGGTCTTCAGATACATTCTGGCATCACGTGCTATTGGTACCAGTGAGACCTTTATATGTATTGTACATATGTGAGTCAACATTTATTTTTAAATTGCTAGTGCATGTCATATGTACCAGCCAGTCAGTCGCTTGGCCTTTTATACATATAGATGTGTTCTCTTTCAATCAAAATTGTGAATAAGTTTTTGAGATTGGTGACATTATAAAGCTGAGTGAAGTGATGAAGAGATAAATTAATTTCTCTAGAAATCAGTACTAACGTGCAGATATGCTTTGATGTTTGCATACTCTTTTCAGCTTGCAGCTCACAGCTGTTTCTGGATCCTCATTATCCCTAATTTCTTGGTTTCAAATTTGCCATTATAACATGGTTCTACATTTTCATCCAGATTCTGCATTGGGTACTTCAGATTTTTAATGTTTTATAAAAATTACCTTTACTATCCTCCAGTGTTCAACCTCTGGTTGCTGAGTGGTTCATCTTGTTGTATTCCTTCCTAACTGACAACAGAAAAGTGTTGGATTAAAGGTATACGTGGCTAAGCACTTCCAAAGTCTTATCTGGCACGCAGAAACAGTTTCTCTCAGTGGGTCGAGTTGGCCAGTTGTCCCTCTGATAACTTCTGTCTAACCTACAGCTCAACTGAGGTGGATTGGCTTGTCTCTGGCTCTAAAATAGCAACTTTATTAGTCTTTATATACTTATAATTTCTAAGCCAGAAATAATCTTTAGATTTAGTTTACTACCCAGGGAGACAACGTCAGAAGTTTCTTAACACAGTGACATCTTAATAAATGCCAGTACTATTTGTTTTCAAATAGTACTAGTCAATGTGGCCAACCATTAGGTACAAACTAAATAACAAATAATCCTTTAAAATAGTTTTAGTGTATTTTGAAAAGCATTAAAAAGTTTATTCTGTCCCAACATTTCAGGAATGCAACTACAGTACAGAACAAACAGGTGGAAATTATGCTATTTTAAGAAAGAAATAGAAATAAGTTAATGCCTTTAAATTGCGGCAAAGCACAATCTTTTCTACAGATGTCCCCTTTAGCTGGTGAAGTTTTCTTCTGAGCATGTTGAGTTCCTGAGTGATTCCTTTCTAAGTGTGGAGAAGGCAGGAAGCATTCAGATACGATCCTAAGAAGAGGCTCTCATTGATATTCATTAGGGCCTTACATTTGAATGATGAATCTGGGATTGGTTGAGGCTTTTAGATGTGGCTCCCCTTCATCTAGAGACCTATAAACTTCAGGACAAGTAATGCATCCCCACACCCGAATATGGTGGTAAGACAAAGATAAGGTTACCTGTATATAAAACATTGGAGAAATTACACCAGACACACTTCCCATGACACCTGAAATTCTACAGTGTCTATTTACATATGGTTCTAATAAAGGAAAATAATATGGTGGCAGGAGAAAGGCATTTCAGGGAAACACAGAAAGGTCCCAGGGCCCCAGCACAGTTCCTAGAGCTCTTTGTTGGTTGTGGAAATGTGCTTTGTCTTTGGTTAATGAACTGCCAGGGTACATCTGAGATACATTGGTTCTGGAAGCCAAAGCTCAGATGTACTGAGGAATATTTTATAACCTACTGATAAGACAGTCAAAATCCAGCTCTATAACCAACTAAGCTGGGTGTTAATAGTAAATTTTCAATTATTAAGTTGGCAAGCTTTGCCTCTAAGACAGGGAGTTTTTAGACTTCAAACATCTACACTAATAAAAGACAAAGATGCTAATTGACCTTACCCTTGCTAGTCCCCAAGCCACGCCCTCCAGCCAATCAGAGTGATCATATGCAAATTAACCCAACCAAGATGGCAGCTGGCAGCCTCAGAACTGGAGCCAGCAGGAGGCTTGGTTGCCCAGGGGATGGAGGATATATATATAAAAGTCTAAGTGACCATTACGACTGAATGACCAGAACAACCGGATACTGGAAATCACTGGTCACTATGACACACACTGCCCACCAGGGGGCAGATGCTCAATGCAGGAGCTGCCCCCTGCTGGTCAGTGCGCTCCCACAGGGGGAGTTCTGCTCAGTCACAAGCCAGGCTGAAGGCTGTCAGTACAGTGGTTGTGGTAGGAGCCTCTTCCACCTCCTCAGTAGCACTAAGGATGTCCGACTGCAGCTTAGGCCTGCTCCCCACTGGCAAGTGGACATCCCTTGAGGGCTCCCGAGCTGCCAGAGGGATGTCTGACTGCCAGCTTAGGCCCAATCCCCCAGGGAGTGGGCCTAAGCCAGCAGGTGGACATCCCCTGAGGGGTTCCAGACTGCGAGAGGGCACAGGCTGGGCTGAGGGACCCCCCCAAGTGCACAAATTTTTGTGCACCGGGCCTCTAGTCACCTTATAATAAAGCATTCTCTTGTAGATCTTAACCCCATCTTTGGGCAAACATAAGCACTAAAGGTATTTCTGGATATCACTCTGGAGCTACCAGATGCATGTCAACCCTGTGCTCCTGGATTCAAAAAACAATGGTAGGCTCATCACAGCCCCTGGTGCAGCAAAGCAAATGCTTCCAGGTCCTCTCTGAGAAAGGAAATGTGACCTTGCTAGGTAGGAATGCTGAGAGTCCTTACCCATTACATTGCTCTCTTAATATGGGCTCAGTTCCCTCAAAGCTTCGTCTGCTCTCTGAAACATCCTATTCTTTTCTATGAGAAATGGCCCAGCCCTGGCCAGGTGGCTCAGTTTGTTGGAGTATTGTCCTGTACACACACACACACACACACACACATACACACACACACACCCACACACACACACACGCACACACACAAAGGTTGCAGGTTCGATTCCTGGTCAGGGCACATACCTGAGTTGCAGGCTCGATCCCAGGACAGGGTGCATATGGGTGGCAATCAATTGATGTTTCTCTCACACTCTCTCCTTCCCTCCCTCTCTTTACAAGAACAATAAAAACATATCCCTGAGTGAGAATATATATATATAAATGGCCCATATTGCTGCAGTTATGTACCTTGCTTAGCCTATAGAAAATTAGGAATTCAGAGGCCTTTTAGAAATTTGAGCAATCACAACTTCTCTTAGACAAAGCTGATGTCTTCTTTGTTGGTATAAATTCCATACTTTTTTTTTGAAATGTCTATGTATCAGAAGTTTTATCACTTCATGTGATAAAAGCCACTCCAATAATTCTTTGCCAGACAAACTTTTCTCACTTTAAGTGGAAAACAATCCCCAAATGATTGAGTCACATTTTGCTTAGGCTTTTTGCTTTGTGTTTAGGGCCTCATCTCTTAAGACCTGCCTTAAGCCTTTCAGAGTTCTTCAGGGTTTCACAGCCACACTCTTGATTTGATCCGTGACCCCAGGCCTCAGTCACAGGGAGAATACTTGACAACCTGAGAAGACTGGTGATGGGAGACAGTTTTATTTTCCAACCTAGTCCTGTCTCCTCTCCTCTATGCTGCCTCTCAAATCTGCTGGCAAAACTGAAGGATCCTTTCTTTATCTCATCTCTCTCTTGAAGCTATTTATCATTCACATTGCGTTAATGAAACCAAATCGTTATTTGCAATATTAGGTCTGGTGATCTTCTTGGCCAAATTCAAACACTCAGTGAATATACTTATTTTTCAGGTTACCACACACGAGAGTTTGGTCATTTATATTTTTACAACTACGTAGCAGGGGCAGGCAGAGAATGGAAAAGCATGCAGAGGACCATTCGCAAAGGCTGATAGCAAGCCAATGGCTAGCAGAGACTGAAAAAGCAGAGAAGTGAGTAGTTGTGATAGGGGAATGGAAAATGGGGAGCCTGCCGCCTTCTCCCAAAGGCAAGGGCACATGTTCCATTTTATTATTTTGGCAGCATCCCACTTCTAGGAACCAATCGTCAACCATCCCAAATCTGAGTAGCTTAAAAAAATGGCCATTTATTAAGATAATAATCCTGCTGTTACTGTGATACTGTGGCTGGACAAAGTTCCCTGATCTGAACTGACTCGTGTCTGCTGATGGTTGTCCATTCAGCTGGGAGTGGCTATTTCCAGATGGTCTCACTCACAGGTGAGGAAGTTGGCTGGGGGGATGACAACAGTGTTACCCTTATGCTCATTACCCAGACCAGTTCAAACATTGTATATGGTAAATGGGATCCAAAAACAGAAGGAGAGGAATCTGCGAGGCTTTGCAGGCCTAGGTTGGGAACTTGCTTAAAGTTACTTTCACCGCATTCTAATGCTCATAACAAGTCACAAGGCCAGTCAAAGGTGAGGACTTCAACTCCACTTTGTCCTTATATTGGGGGGAGGGATGGAAACACCTTATGGCCATTTTTCTAATCACATCATTGACCAGGGTAAAGTACAGGAACCTTACTCTTTGATCTCAACTGATATTTCTGAAATGGCCTTGGAACCTAGAATCTACTTATTTTTCCACTGATGTAAACTTTTTTCTTGATCAGTATAATCACAACGTTTGTGTTTGAAATAATAACAATCCCGATTTACATTTCCAAAATAACTTCATTAGGACCATATTGCAAAGGATGACATCCGATTGACTGAAAATAAAACACATAATTTATTGTCTAGTGATATTTTAATCTATATGCTATGAATTGTTCTCAGTGTTTTATATATATTAGATCAATTTTATGTTAAGCAACTATACTTAACAAAGAACCCTGAAGTAAGTAATCTTTGATTAATGAATGAATGTGAATGTGTGTACTGGATAGTCATTCTTTTATAATTTATTATATACTGATTTGTGCTTGCTATAATCTTTGAAGTGAAACATAATGTGACAGCTTAATCTAGGTAGTAATATCACAGAATGATGTCATACCTGAGAACAGCCTAATAGTTGTCTAATGAGTCAATGATATGACTAGCAATATAAGTTCTTTTTCACAACATTTTAAAAACTCTTTTCTATTTATTTTATAAGTGTATATAATCTACATAAATAAATATTTGGTTTGTGTGTAGTAAAATATAGGGACCACATGTGCTGCTACTTATTATACCCAGGTTTAAAAAAATATTTTTCTTATTTGTAAAAGTATCTACATTAAAAAGTATTTAAATATAACATCATTTCCTTAGTAAAGAATAAAATAAAGTTACATAAAATATAATTGTAGTAAGAAATTTAAAATTCAGGGTAACTACACTTAAGATCCCTAAAGTTTTAAGGCTACTAAAAAAATATTGGTTTAATATAAGAAATAATTTTTGGATTCCTAATGATTGACAGAGATTGAAATGATATTAGTTTATCTCGATGATCAACAGTAGAAGCCTTGACATTGATGTGTATATTACTCCCCTATATGATTTAATTCTCACAAGGAAGAAGAAAAGACAAATTTGAGAGAGATGTGAGAAAGTTTCTGAATTTTGCTCAAATACAACTTTTGTTGTTACTAGTATTGACTAGTATGAAAATGTCACAATGTTAATGAAAATGAATACTTTTGTAAGATATATTTGCTGCTGTTCATTTTATTTTCTATGATAATTTCAAGATCAGAAAACTTGCATCAATTTATATCCTATAAAAATGACAAAATGAGAAATTTTTTGTGAATATGTCCCTTGGATGTTGTTTCCAATCAAGAATGTGTTAATATCTTTAATTTGAATGCATTGCTATTATAAAATAAAAATAGAGTAAAATATATTATGAAGCTAAAGCAAAAACTAAGATAGTTACAGTTATTTAAATTTAGAAGCAACCTATAGATTTCATAGATCTTTTCTTTCATAGGTCGTAAACCACTTCATAAAAACTACTAAACCTTGTTCCTAAAAAATCCATATGTGCACATCACAACAAAATTTTGGAAAAAATAAGGAATTTCATGGACTTCCTAAAGCCAATCTGTATACCTGCAATAATTATGGGAATATATATATATTAAACAAACAAAAAACTGAACCAATCAAATGCCTTAATAAAACTTCTCAAGAAGCTGTAATCTAATAACTAAATATTTGCAGATGATACCATCATTTTAAAACAATTTGCAAATCTACTGTGCCTATTTTAGTATGTGATTTTATTTTTTTGTTTTTTGTGATTTTAAATAAAGTAGTTTTTTAATATTGTTTTAGTTACTTAATTATTTTTTGAAGAGAAATGTAAAAAGGTAATAAGATCTAAGAACTCTACTTGGACATTCTTATTAACTTGCTGGAAAAAAAGTGTATGCTATGTAGTTGAAATTCAAATAAGTGAATTCTAAATACAAAATGGCTTTTCTTTTATTATCATTGTATGAATTAATCTTAGATTAATGATTAGCCCAACACAAAATAATATTCTTCACAAAGAAATATTAGATAATACTAATGAGTCTGCGTTCATTCTAATTAGCAAATAAATTCCATTATGACAGGATTTAAAGAACAAGATAGGAAAGAGCAAAAGCACAATAAAACCTTATTAAAGAAAATGTAGTTTCCCCAGTGAAAAAACAATAAATTATTAGATTAAGATATTTTGATATAATTTGCCCACATTCAATTTTATCTGACTTGGGTTGAGTCTATCACCAAACAAAAATGTAGTACTTAGTAAAGCCAATTATGCACAAGTAGGCTTTGAGTAATTTTTTTAAAGTTGCAACATTTCAAAAAGTGTTGTTTATAAAGATTTTTAAGATAATTTTTTTTTACTTTGCTTATCTATTTTTAGGATCAGTAAGTTAATCTTAAATATAGTGATTATAAAGTATATTTTGTCCACTTAAGTAATATAGGAACTACATATCAAAGTGTTGCTGAAAATATTGTTTGAATTGAATCATGTCATGTATTAAAAATTAACTTATGCAGGCTAGCCTGCTGCTCTGAGCTAATTATGAGTGTAATTTCCATAATTATGCATCAGATTCATTTCACAGAGCAACACTTAGGATGCAAATAACAATTTAGCATACTCACTTCAATAAACTAGAGTTAAAAATATGCAGAAATAAATTTTAAGGTATATGTGTGCTTGGAACAGAAGTGCCACAAAATGTCTGGGAAGTAAACATTAATAACATCAAATTAGTTATTTTAACCAACCTTCAGCTCATGACTTTGCAAAAGCTTGTATTTAAATTCAAAACAGTTAAATCTGATTAATACAAATTCCTCTCCTCTTGAATCTGTGATTCGAGAAATACAATTTAATTTTACCCTAAGAGGAGGTATTGATTTAAATACAAGCACTATGGTGTTTATTTTAAGAAACATGCTTACTTTTTTGATAAAACAAACTTTTTTAAGCACTATTTTTAAGGTTAAGAACTGACTTCTCCATGTGACAGAAGCAGAAGTGAAATAGTGAATTTAGCATGTTCTTTAGTAATTTACATCGTTGTTTAGAAACAAACATTTCTTGAGCTGGTATACATTATATAATCCTGTGACAAAGGGAAGAATGTCATTATTTTACACACACACACACACACACACACACACTTTATAGAGGTTTCTTTGATTTCTGGAGATTACATGGTAGTAGTTGGTAAATAAGAATACTCTCTGGGTCCTCTTGGGCCTATCCTGTGCAAATCTTGGGAGCACACCACTTTGACAAAATTCTGACATTTCACTGAGCGTTTTAAAGATATTTTCTAAAAAACACACATATTGATTGATATTTTAAATTAAGATCTTGTCAGAGACTCAGAGGAAAGGCAAAGAGATTATAAATATATTGGGAAATAAACTTTGGTAATTACCAGTTTCCTTCTCTGCTGTCATCAACCCGTACTCGGCTCTTCACTTTTTTTTTGACTCCAAGTGTTTGCTCCAGTCCATTTATTTAATATAGAACTGACCAGACTCCACTTTGAATTTTCTAATTTCCTAGGCCCTGGGCACGTTATGTGGCACAATTCACCACATTAGTTCCATAATACCTACTATTGATTGTCACACCACTACTTCATGGCTGAGTGAGCAGACTCATTATTTAGGGTTAGATTTTAGCAGTTTTTCAAACACACACAACACAGATTTTTTCCATCCTGTTTTTTTTTCAGAATCTTAAAAATATGTCAACCTAATTTAAGACAAGGTTTAGAAAAAACTTCTTAAACAAAACTATACTTTTTTGGTAACTAACAACATACGTTTTCCTAATTATTACATAGCTGATATTAGTCCATTTGTATCTGCCCTTTCACTCATGCTATTTCTTATTTTGCTGAAAATTGAGGAATGTGAAAAGTGTTTTCTTTTGAAAATATGTCATTATAAAAGTGAAAGCAACAAACTAATAGATAAGAAATAAAAATTCACAGACACAGACAGCAGTATGGTGGTTACCAGAAGGAAGGTATATGGGGATAGTAAAGGTAAAGGGAGTCAAATGTATGATGACAGAAAATGATTTGACTATGAGTGGTAGACACACAACGCAATGCACAGATGATGTATCATAGAATTGTCTACTTGAAAACTATACAATTTTACTAAACAATGTTACCCCAATAAATCTAATAAAAAGGAAATCTGTCTATATGAAATAAAAATTTTAAAATAAATAATACATTTGAATATTTACTTTATACAAATTAATGTAAAGTGAGAAAAGCCTTTAGTACACTCAACTTATCATCTAGCATAAATAACCTACAAACCATTTTTTTCTTATTACCACTGGCCATGTATATGCCTACTTTGCCATATTTTGCAATTCAGCAGATTTTATCACCATTTATTTTATTCTATTTATTTACTTACTCACATAAGTTTAATATGTAGAATTGTTGAGGATAGTGTCTGTCCTGTGATATGTACTCTAAAAATTTAACTTCCTTTTGTGTATTCCCAAAGTAAAAGTATTTAGTACTTTCTTTCAACATGAAAAGACATTTCAATATTTTTGAATATTGAACAACTCTCTTTAAATTCTTCCTACGTGTCAAATAATCTGCTGCTTTACTTACACATTTAATTCTCACATCTTGTGACAATCCTATATAATAAAAGGGTAATATGCAAATCAACCAAACAGTAGAACGACTGGTTGATATGATGAGTACCAGGGAGCACTTGCTCAATGCAGGAGGTGACCCCTGATGGTTAGTGCAATCCCACAGGGAGAGCGCCACTCAGCCACAAGCCAGGCTGACAGCTGGCGAGCACAAAGGCCTGCCTTTGCAGCAGTGCTAAGGATGTCTTATTGGAGCTTAGGACATCCTAAGCCATCAGTCAGACATCCCTGAGGACTCCCAAACTGCGAAAGGGCACAGGCCAGCTGGGCTGAGAGACCTTCTCCTGTCAAGTGCACGAATGTCATGCACCGGGCCTCCACTATACTGTAAAAATATAATAATGCATTTACATGATTAATTATTTTATTCATTTTACTGGTAACTTTTTGCAACTATCATGTGTGAGGCAATCTACTAGATTATTTGTTCACTAGCGGCCCATTGCAGGAAGATTCCTGCAAGAATAGGGCTTCTTCGGGTCTATTCCTGCAAGAATAGGGCTTCCTGCAGGCGGAGTGAAGCAGAGAAAGGAGCAAAGCCTGCTCTTCTCCACTGCCTTGCTCCCTCCTGTCTCTGCTGCCTTGGCTCTTCTCCCGTGTCCGCTGCCTCAAAACACTCGATCGGCGGTGGAGCAGCAAGTCTGGATTGGCCGCCGGAGTGGGCAGATCATGCCTCGCTGCTTGGCCCCATGGCCCCCGGACAGGTGACAGACCCAGACACTCCAGAAACAATGGAGTGCCCCTCCTTTCTCCTCCGCCACCTGTCTGGCCAACAGGCCTGGACACTTCAGCAGTGGGGCTGAGGGGATTGGGTGCTGCCATCTTGTGGCTATGGGTGCCACCATCTTTGTAATGGGGTGATGGAGTGGTGGTTAATTTGCATATTACTCTTTTATTAGATAGGGTGGTCTCTATCCTGGGGCTTTATTTCCTAGCAATTGGGAGATCTAAGTACAGAAATAAAATGCAGCAAGTCCTCTGAATAAAGTGTAGAGGATATTGTGCAAGTACTGGTAATGAAATAATCTATTATAAGGGTAAGGAGATCATGAGTAGAAGCCATGTATTCATGTGAATAGCTGTCAGGATCAACACACACATGGTCATTGATTAATAAAAAAAAAATTTTTAGCACTGCAAGTAATTTTATTTCTACCAACATTTCTTTTTTAGTTGGCGTAAAAGAATATAACTGACCCCATTTCTGAAGTGATGATCTAGTTTTTATAGTTCAAACAATAAACCTAAAATACCATAACTACAAGGTCCACAGAAACATGATAATTTTTTCATTACTAATGCACTGCTAAAGTTATATCTTAATCTGTGGGACTCAAAAAGATTTGTACTTGGCCTGTCCATAGTGAATTTTAAAAATGAGTGGAAATAATTAGCAATTAATCAAGTACCATACAAGAATCCTTGCATTTTATACTTCTCTTTAAGAACTATGTCATTTTAGACTTTTAAGATATTTTGAATTGAAAATTAGTTTCTGAGTTATGTGATTTTGATATGATTTCTGAAACTTCTCTAGGTAAATACCAAACTTGAGAAATTTGAATGTCTTAGTGGCAGAACAATGAGGTTATTAAGAACTGAATTCAGAGAATAAGCAGTTATCCTTTTCTATTTCTCTCGAGTGCTATAACCTAGATCACACATACATTTTAAATGTACTGTGTAAGACTTAAAGGCAGACATACTTGTTTTAACAACAAGATATTATTAATAAAGTAAATCCAAAGATCTTAGTTCTTGCCCTTCTATGTTCACTTTTATTGCAATCAGTCCTTATTAAAGGCATTTTCTCAGAATAAGCAGTATTGTTTAAAGTAAGATAAATTTGATAACTAGGAAACTTGAATTGTGTGGGTGTAGATGAAGAATGGTCCAATGAGTTGTCCATTATCAAAAAGGTTAGAAAATTAAACTGACCAAGGCCTGCAATTTAATTCCCTAGTTGAGCAGAGGGACAGCTAACTCTCTTTAAAAGAGAATTCCTTTATCTATAACTAGAGGCCCAATGCATGAATTCATGCACCAGTGGGGTCCCTCAGCCTGGCCTACAGGATCAGGCAAAAACTGACTCTCTGACATCCCCTGAGGGTCCTAGATTGTTAGAGGGTGCAGGCCAGGCTGAGGGACCCCGCTAGTGCACATCTCACTCAGTTTTGATTGGCCGGACCCTAACAGCAAGCTCACCTACTGGTCAGAGCATCTTCCACCTGGTGGTCAGTGCATGTCATAGCAAGTGGTTGAGTGGCCTTAGTATATCATTAGCATATTATGTTTTGATTTGTTGAACAGCCAATTGGATGACCGGACTCTTAGCATATTAGGCTTTTATCATACAGGATAGGATTACCTAGTACCTTTTCAAATTCCTACTGCTTCATGAACTGTAATCAATAAAGTAATATGACACAGTGACAGATTTGGATAACATCTATCCACTCCCAAATTTTACATCAACATTATATCTTCTGAAAGCTGTCAGTGACAAAAGCTATGCTAGTTGGTAGAACGGTTTCCTTAAGAATTGCAATGTTGAGCTTCTTAAAAAAAAAGGTATCAAAGTAGTTTGCACACATATGTCTAATTTATCCATTACCCAGTTATTAGATGAATGTAGTGAACCATCTAATATATATTATAAGGAACACAACAACAAAGATGATTTGTCCTCTAACTATTCAAAGTTTATATTCTTGGGGGACATGTAAAATGTATATGGAAATTATAAATATTTGGAGTGTTATGAGGGCTTAAAAACATTTTGTTGTATTATAAAATATACAGATTTAAATTCATCCACCTGTTTAATAATTTATCAATTATTAATCTAGATTTAACATAATATTCATAATCCAACTAGAAGCCTGGTGCACAAATTTGTGCATGGGTGGGGTCCAGCTGGTCTGCCCTGATGGAGGCTGATTGGGGGCGGGTTGGTGGGGGAGCTGTGGGAGGCTTGGGAGGACAATTGGGGCCACCGGCAAATTGAGTCATAGCGACCAGTCATTCCATCATTCAGGCCACTTGGCTTTTATATATAGAGATGTAGTAGATATGAAGGGGACATCAAGGACAAAATATACAAGAAAATGTAAATAATAAGCAAATAAAGAATTTGACTTGGGAAAATATAAATTAGAATACCACATGAAAACTCCAACTGAAAACGATAAATAACAAAAAACAGTATTGCTCACGATTGAGAACAAAGACTGAAGACTGATAGCTTGGGATTGAATTCCAATTCTACAGCTGGATACCTTTGTGACTTGGGAAAGTCTGACAGCCATTTCCTCATTTAGAGCTTGTAGTGAGGACTAAATAAGTTAATCTATGCAAAGAGCTTAGAACAACACCTATCATATAAAAAAAGCAGCACGCTTATTATTATAAAACTAGAGGCCCAATGCACAAAATTCATGCAACAGCAGGCCTTCTTCTCTTGGCTGCTGGCACCAGGTTCCCTCTGGCACCTGGGACCCGTGCTTCCGTCACAGCCCTAGGTTCGTCCGGAAGGTCGTCCGAAAGGACATCTGGTCTATTAGCATATTATGCTTTTATTATTATAGATATGCAGTAATTAAGCAACAATGGCCCCATAATTGAATTTAAATATAGCACAACTCTCTCTCATAATAAAAGTGGAAATAATTTTAATATTTTAAACAATTTATAAAATTACCTTTTCTCATGTGAAAAATCCTAACCCACAGAATTATTGTAAGGATTATTAAATGTATAAATTATGCTAAATTTATACGTAATGTATAAAATATATGTAGTATTTATTAACTTTGTTATATTACTTTTATTATATATTTCTCATTATTATAAACTAGAGGCCCGGTGCACAAAAATTTGTGCACTCGGGGGGGAGGGGAAAGGGGGTCCCTCAGCCCGACCTGTGCCCTCTCGCAGTCTGGGACCCCTCGGGAGATAATGACCTGCTGGCTTAGGCCTGCTCCCGGGTGGCAAAGGGCAGGCCCAATCCCTAGGTGCAGCCCCTGGTCAGGTTCAGAGCAGGGCCGATTGGGGAGTTGGGGCACTGCCCCCTGTCACGCGCAGAGCAGGGCGGATTGGGAGGTTGTGATGCCACACTCAGTCACACACAGGGTAGGGCCAATTGGGGGGTTAGGGCACCACCCCCTGTCACACTCAAGGCAGGGATGATGGGGAGGTTGTGATGCCACCCCCTGTCACGCACAGAGCAGGGCCGATCGGGGGTTGGGGCTCCGTATCCTGTCATGCACAGAGCAGGGTCAATCATGGGAGTTGGGGACCTCCCCCCGTCACTCACAGAGCAGGGCCGATAGGGGAGTTGGTGCACCACCCCCTGTCACATACAGAGCAGGGCGGATCAGGAGTTTGGGCGCTGCCGTCTATCACACACAGAGCAGGGCCGATCAG
>NW_006283544.1:4331519-4345733 GCF_000327345.1 Myotis davidii
CCAGCTCTGAGGCCTCTGCTGCTGAAAGCAGGTATCTGGTTTGTTTGGGTTCTATAATCGAAACACTGTTTCAACTCCAGCTCTGAGATCCCGGCTGGCTGAAAGCAGGTTTCTGGGGTTTTGTTTAGCTTCTATATTTGTAACATAGTTGCTTAGAGTTGCAGCTCAGAGGCCGGCAGCGGCAGGCGGGGCACGTTGGAGTCCACAGTCACTGAAGCAAGCAAACCTCATGTTCGCTTCCAGCTGCCTGGCTGCTGGCCACCATCTTGGCTGGCAGTTAATTTGCATATCGCCCTGATTAGCCAATGGGAAGGGTAGCGGTCGTATGCTAATTATCATGTTTCTCTTTTATTAGATAGGATAAACATGTAAAAACTTGAAGTTACCAAAGATTGTTTTATTTTTTTGTTTTAATTTATTGTGGGTTTGGGGGCTTAAACATGTAAAAACTGAAGTTACCAAAGATTGTTTTAATTTATTGTGGGTTTGGGGGCTTAATTTATGGCACTAATTTTTCATGTGGTGATTTCCAAAGTGTCTTTTCATAAAAACTAAAGTAACAATATGTAAATGCAGCACAAGTATTTAAATTAATACACGCCAGTAGTTCATCCACTCTTGCTTCTGAATCATTTACATACCTTTTCTAGCTATCTTAAATATTATTTTTCTCAGGAGTTTTCAGACAACAACTGTTTAGCAGACAATTTAAGACTGATTTTCTAATAAGTGTTCCAAGTCCTGAGATTCTTTGTTACTCAGTGATCGTGGATAACTACACTTTAGAAAACTTATATTGGTGTGAGTGCCTATGAATGTTTTTCCAAGTAAAAAGTATCAACCAATAAATTTTGACTAGGTTATGAACTTCCTTATCTCTATACAACCCCAGAAATAACTCCTTATGTCCCTATAAATGTGAATAAAACAGCATTATTCTTCAAGAAGAAAAGTCATGATTCACATCAACAAAAATGAAAACCATTATATAACTTTACATGATAACCTAGAGCCAAGATAATTTTAGTTTTGCCTTCCTTTATTCTAGTTGGCATTAGCTCTCTAGGTATTTATTAATAAGTTAATATTTAAAGGTTAAGGTCTGAGAAAGAACTTCCCAGCCAATTCTACTGATTCTAAGATGTATTTTTTGAAAATTAGTGTCAATAACAAAAAAATCTCACTATATGGGGTTATCATATTTGAATCAAATTTTGAAGTATATTATTAAGAATAATTTTATTTTTTAAGTTATATGAGATAGTACCAAAATTCCTTCTGCATTTCCATATGTAGTTGCCATGCATTTTATGTTGAGGGTATTTGCATTTCATAATTTAAGAACTTACATTACTTATGGAATCAAAAGGGATTCTAAATGATATAGACAGGAGATGAATAGATTGGTAGGAGTCAGGTATATCTCTCTTTTCCCCAACTAAGATCAGTTGTTCCGCCCGAATCGCAGAAAATTATTAAAATTCAGGACTGAGGCATGCTTTATTGCCCAGCATTTTAAATTGAGCTAGTATAGATTAGGTAGTAACTAGTTTCTACCCACAGAATCAAAAGCCAATGAAAAATCAATAAAAGTTTCAACTGCATTTATATTATTCTGGATAAAAATGTCCAGAAGTTGAATGTGCAGCATAAATAAATCATTAAGCTGTGTACCCTACTGAATTTTACTGGGAAATGATGGTGTAAGATATCTGAGTTTTCAAAGGAATTTGGCACTATACTTAGTGCACTTTTCTGACAGCTCTAATACAAATGCTGTTTGAGTGATTGAGCACTTTACCTTTTGAAACAAATATTGAACTTAGCCTGTACTTTGAGTTTATCTCCTTGAAAATATAGCTGCAGAATTTTTTTTAAATCTTTAATCATATTTTGATGTCTAACTTTAGGAGTCTTAAAATTTATCCCTAAGAGTAAAAGGACTAGTGAGGGAGAATATTACTCAGAATACATGTTTTAAAAAATGATCCTCAGGCCCTAGATGGTTTGGCTCAGTGGATAGAGCATCGGCCTGTGGACTGAAGCATCCCTGGTTCTATTCTGGTCAAGGGCACATGCTCAGGTTGTGGGTTCCATCCCCAGTAGAGGATGTGCAGGAGGCAGCCGATCAATGGTTCTCTCTCATCATTGATGTTTCTCTGCCCTTCTCCCTTCCTCTCTGAAATCAATCTAAAAAAAATCATCCTCAAAATATTCTGAAAAAAATAGTCCATACCCCTATATTACTTAAAAAAAAATCTTTGTTGAAAGTATTACAGATGTTCCCTTTTTTTCCTCATTGACCCTTTCTAGCCTGAACCAACCCCTGCCCCAGGCTTTCATCACACTATTGTCTGTGTGCATAGGTTTTGGATATATGCATATAAATTCTTTGGTTAATCTCTTTCCACACACTCACCCATCCCCGCCTTCCCTCTGAGATTTGACAGTCTGTTCCATGTTTCTATGTGTGTCATGGCCTGAAAACTCAAAGAAGAAAGATTGGGCAATCATAGGGGTAATTTTGTTTGCCTCTCATCATAACATAAAGGAAAAAGACTTATAATGCCACAGAAATCTTTTGGGGAAAAACAAAACAAAACACGTTTGAGTAAGAAATGATCAGGATATGTTAAGACACAACATGAAAATATTATCCAAAAGCAAGAGTGGAAAACAGCTATTTATTTAGCATGAGAAGTTGTTTAAGGACCAAGAGGAGAGTTTCTTGTCATTTCCTGTCCTCTGTTATGGGATTTGCTTATGTGGTCCAAAAGCTATAAGCCAGGCGTTCTATTATTCACAGACATAAAATTGTGCTTATCTATTTGGTTATACTCTTATGTAATCTCTTCCCGGTCTGACAGAGCCAACTATTGGCTTTAGGGAAGCTCAGATTCTTACGATAGGAATTAAAAGGAAAAGATAAAATGAATGCTCAGCCTTGGACATTAAAAATAAAAATTTCAAGCTTACAGAATATAATGATTATGAAAGTCAGGCTTTCTAGAGAAAATTGAATTTATAATCTCAAATACTTTAACTTTGCACATCCATAGAGAAAACTAGCCAATTCAGGTAGAGTTTTAATGAATTTCATAAATTATGAGGAAAGGAGAATATGTCATAATGGGAGTTCCAAAAGAAAGGAAAGAAGATTCAGAGAGAGTGAGGGATTTGTAGTATATACAATGGAATCCAGCTCTAGGGTATGTCTTGGAGGCATGAAATGTAGCCTTAGATGTGATAAATATGGGTCTAATGTCATTGGCTTTCAAAATATAGTCCACAGACACCTAGAGGTCCCTGAGAGTTTTTTTGATGGGGTGTGGGGGGAATCTGCAAGGTTTATTATAAGAAAAATATTAAGAAGTTATTTGCTTTTTTACTGTATTGACATCTTAACTCATGGTACAAGAGAAATGGTGGGTAAAACAATGTGCCATAGCAAGAATCAAAATGTGGCACCAAATCATACTCATAGTCATGTTGGATTTTTTAGTGCCAAGGTAAAAAAAAATCAAGCTGGCAAGCAAACAAAAAACTAAAACAAACCTTTTATGTGAGATAGTTCTTGATAAAGCAGCAGTAAAAGTCATTAATTTTATTAAACATTGACCCGAATGCCATCGTTTTAAGATTCTGTGTGCCACAATCAGAAATCTGCATATCATAGTTTGTCACGTACATGTCAGTACCATGCCTGTACTATTGCTTGAGTTGCAATCTCACCTGGTTTTTTTTTGTATGTGTTTGTTTTTTTGCATGAAACATCATTTTTTCTTGAAAAACAATTGGCAAACTATGATTATTCAAACCTGGGCATCCACACAGTTTTTCAAAAAGGAATGAAGTAAACCTTACACTTTAAGGAGGAAAAAAATAAACTATTTGATATCAGTGACAATCATTTTTTATCATGATCTTTATAGTTAATCTGTATAGCTAGATGCTATCAGTTCATTGTCTTTTTATAAAAGTAGAACTTTAGAAAGCTTATATTCAGCATTGTGACTTTGGCAGCCTTTCAATACTTAAGAGTTTTCTGATGAGATTGATGGTGATATTAATATTTATGGCCTTCTTTATATATATTTTATAATAAAATGTGTCAACCTTGGTCAGCTATGCATAATTCAGTGAACCAATATTTTCCAAATGACCAAATGCCTGATGTTACAAAATCATGCATGAATAAAACTTCCATTCCAAGTACAAGATAGACCAATGGATTTTAATGGAGCAGAGTATAAGGAAAAAAAATGTAGAGTTTCAGATACCACATTACAAGTTAACTTTAAGAAACTACCACTTGTTGAGTTTTAGCAGAGTATCAGAGAACAAAATCCTCAGTCATCTGAGAAAAGTGGGAAGGTCATAGGGATGCATCACTCAGATCTATCTTCAAGAAAAACACCTGCAGTGAGGAGTGTAGAAATTTGAGGGGCCTTCAGATGTTGTAACAATGAGATCCACTGTGGCAAGCAGGCTTCAGCCTTGCTCTCTGCCAGCTGCTCCCAGCCAGTGATTACTCGGTGTATCCATCTTTAATGTTTTTATTGGGTTTAGACAAGATTTTTTAAAATTTATTTTTCAATTATGGTTCACATTTAATGTTATATTGAGTTCATTTCAGGTAAACAGAATAGTGGCTAGAAAATCATATAATTTACAAAGTGTTTCCTTGATATATCCAGTACCCACCTGACATCATATATAGTCAATACAATATTATTGACTGTATTATTGATTTATGCTATCTATTGCCTCCTTGTGAATATTTTGTAACCAACAATTTGTCCTTAATACCTTTCCCTTTTTCACCATTCCCCAAGCTCCCTCCCACCTGGCAACCATCAGTCTGTTCTCTCTGTATCTATGAGTCTGTTTCAACATTTTGGTTTTGTTATTTAGATTCCACATATAAGTGAAATCATATAGTATTTGTCGTCTTTGACTGATTTATTTCACCTAGCATAATAGCCTCCAGGTCCATCCATGCTGTTGCAAATGGTAAGGTTTCATTCTTTTTTATGGTGAAGTAATATCCTATTGTATGTAGTATCCACTGTGTTATCCACTGGCCTATTGATGGGCACTTGGGTTGCTTCCATATCTTGATGGCCAAGATTCTTTAAAGCAGCGGTTCTCAACCTGTGGGTCTCGACCCCTTTGGGGGTCGAACGACCCTTTCACAGGGGTCACCTAAGACCATCGGAAAACACATATAGAATTACATATTGTTTTTTGTGATTAATCGTTATGCTTTAATTATGTGTAACAATGTGTAACAATGAAATTGGGGGTCACCACACCATGAGGAACTGTATTAAAGGGTCGCGACATTAGGAAGGTTGAGAATCACTGCTTTAAAGGCTGACGGCTGAGATCTTCCTCCCAGATCTTTCTTTGCTCCCTTTCTACTTCTTTCTTTCTTGGTTGTCAGACCAGTATTACAGGTTGAAAGCTTTCCCTGAATGATATTGCTCTCTTTCCTCTTTATCTTTTAAAGCATCTCTTGCAATAAATATCTTTTACTCTATATTTGCCTGTACTACCTGGGGGATGTTCCCATTTCCAAATTATTTATAAAATTGATTGTTTCTTTATGCATGCCAACCAAAATTACATATCATAATGGAGTGAATTTACTAAGTAAGCAGATAATGAAAATTCAGCTGTCTTCTACGAAGCTCGATATTGGAAGATTTGCCAAAACAAAAGATAATGCCAGCCTTCTAACTATTTTATGGAAATATAGATACTTTTCATTAAAATATCTTATTTCTATTAACATATCATATCTATTGCTGTTTTAAATGAATTAATATATATTTAAATGTTTGGGCTCAGTGTGTATTAGTTTCCTAATTCTGCTGTAACAAATTGCCACAACTTTAGTGGCTTAAAACAATGTAAATGGCCCAGCTGGTGTTTCCCAATGGTTGAGCATTGACCCATGCACCAGGAGGTCACTGCTCAGGTCAGGGCACATGACAGGGTTGTAGGCTTCATCCCCAGTGGGGGGCGTTCAGGAGGCAGCTGATTGATGTTCCTCTCTCATCGATGTTTCTATCTCTCTCTCCTTCTCCCCTCTGAAATCAATAAAAACATATATTTTTAAAAAGCATAAGTGTATTATAGTTCTGGATGTCAGAAGTCTGAAATGAGGTGGGGGATTAAAATCAAGTTGTCTACATGACTGTGTTCCTTCTGGAGACTCAAGGAAGGAATTCAATCCTCTGCCTTTTCTGGATCCTTGAGGTTGACAATATTCCTTGGCTGTTGCCCCCCTTGTAGCAACTGAAACCCTTCTTCCTCTGGTTCAGTTATCACATCTTCTCTGACTCACACTCTGGCTTTCCTGCCTCCCTATTTTATCTTTTGAGAACCTTGAGATTACATTGAACCCACCTGGATAATGTAGGATACCTTTTCTATCTCAAGTTCTCAGGAGATCCCCTTTGCCCTATGATGAATATTCACAACTTCCAGAAATAAGGGCATAGTCATCTTTGGGGAAGGAGCACTATTCTCCCTAACACACAGTATAAGAACAAAAGGGTTTAAGGAGGTAAGAAGTTATGATATTACTTGTGGAGCAAAGTTGAAGGGTGAAAAATGGTATTATTGAGATTGTTTTGAGGGCTAAGCACATTTTTGATGGAGGGCTATAAAAGCTTAAGAAAGGAATAACATCAAAATATTATTCTTTTAGACTGGAAGACAGGATTCTTAATTTGTGCATTGCATTTAAAGATTATTTGGGGGTAGTGAACACACAATACAATATACAGATGATGTGTCATAGAATTGTATACCTGAAACCTATATAATTACACTAACCAATGTCACCCCAATAAATTCAATAAAATATTTCAAATATATATTTTTCATACCAATCATTTATTCCCTGAAAAAACACATCTTACTAATGCACTGAACCACTGAGGAAAATATCCTGTTTTTTCCTCTTTAGAATTAACCATTCTAATCACTTTGCAACACTGGCCAGGGCTAGAAAACTAATTTTACGGATATAGGTTTAAGGTATACATAAAGTTAATATACTAAAAGATACATAAAGTCACCTGTCCAAATACCTCATTAGAAATAAAAAATCCTATATAATAAAAGCCCAGCAACCGAAACAGCAGAACAACCAGAATGACCAGAGACCAGAAAGACTGTGGTTCCTCACCCCAGTAAGCCCCGCCCCCCAGAAGGGACCTCTACCCTTATCGAGGGCATGGCTGGCCTTCAAACCTCCATGGACCCTAGCCCAGGCTGGCTCCAACCCCCAGAAGCACCCCCACCCTGACCCAGGGTCCCCATCAGTGCAGGCTGTCCAGCCCTCACCTGTGCACCGGGCCTCTATCCTATATAATAAAAAAATAATATGCAAATTGACCCTAATGGCAGAACAACCAGAATGACTGCTTGACCAGTCACTGTGAGGTGCACTGACAACCTCTATCCCTTTCACCAGCTGGCAGGGTCTGATTGCCTGATGGCAAATGGGGAACAGGGGGTGTGTGGCAGAGTGGTGGGTGGCATCAGGCCAAGGCCCCTGCCCCACCAGCACCCCACACACAGAGGGTGACGTGTGGCAGGGACAGGGACAGTAAGTGGGCAGGACCAGCTGACCTTTTGGTCCTTTCCCTTGGCAGTCAGCCTCTGATCACCCGATGGCAAATGGGAAACTGGGGGTGGGTGGCAGTGGAGGGTGGGGCCAGCTGCAGGCAGTGGGGGAAGAGGGCCCTAATTGCTGGCCAGGCCTAGGGACTGTACCCATGCACGAATTTCATGTGCTGGGCCTCCAGTAATCTAAAGAACCTAAGTTATTAGAATCTTTTCATGTGAGTTATTTAAAAACAATATATTTATTCTAAATGTTAATTCAGAAAGAAAAATATAAATTTCCTTATGATTAATACTTGTTTTGATACATTCATATTTGCAACTAAAACTCATGATTTGCTTGTAATTATGTGATGAATGATTCAAGAAGCACTTTTTCCAAATATTCCCTAATTGATAATATTCCAGGCTTATAACATTGTATTTATTTATTTTGAGGATCATAAGAAACCCAATTAACTTTTAATTATTTAATGGAATATTTGCATATGAACATATGTATACTTTCTTATATTTAATCCTAAAATTCAAAATATGTTCATTCCAATTTCTGTACTCAACCAAGTGATCATGATTTATTCTATTTCATTCAATCTGCCATTCTTCCCATACCAGACATTTCCCAGGGGGTTGACAAGAAGAGATGATCTGTTTGTGGGATGGCCACATTTATTAATTGAACTGCCTTGCCCAGTGATAGTCTGGGAAGAAGTGGGAGAAGCAGGGTAAGAATATTTTTGAGTTGATTATTTTATTGCTATAAAATATATATTACATACAATTTATCATTTTATCAATTTTTAAGTGTACAATTCAATTCCCTGGAATTAAGTGCATTCACATTTTATGAAACTATCACCAATATTCATGACCAGAACATTTTCATCATCTTAGGCTAAAACTGTACCCATGAAACAATAATGTCCCATTACTCCCTCCACCCAGTCCCTGGCAACCACTATTTTATTTTCTAGCTTTGTGAATCCAAGTTAATTTTTGAAAAGTTCATATCAAGCGAAAAATAACAGATGCCTATGAGAGGTAGGAATTATGAAATATCCATCAAATATCTTGATTGTCAGTCAAATGTTTTCTATTATTTTCAGCAAAATAACCTTTAATGTCAGTCTGTTAATAGTCAAGAAAGATGAATACATAACACAAATTACTTTCAGGGGCCATAATGGTGTTTCAAGAATAAACTTATTGAACTAGATTGGCAATAGCTGTGCTAGGTAAAAATTCTAGGATGGCTCAAGATTTCACACATTCTCCCCCTTCTTCCTAATTCCTGGCACTGTATCGGGATGGGTTTTCCTCTCAAGGTTATGTTATGTGTGTGGCCAAATTCAGTTTGAAATATAAATATTATCCCAGTGGGTCCAAGCTAATCACATGATGCCTTTCAAAGCAGAGATTTCCCTGGATGGTGCTGAAGAGGAAGCTGGAGATTCTAAATATGAAAAGGATGTTACATGTCATTGTTGGCTTGAAGTTGGAGGGTGGCATGGATCAAGAAATACAGGTGGCATCTAGGAGCTGAGAGTTGCTCCCACTGACAGCAGGGAAACAGACATCAGTCTTCCAACTGCAAGGAATGATTCTATCAAGAAAAATATGATTGAAGTGAATGTTCCCCAAGCTGGGGTCCTTAAACTACGCCCTGCAGGACACATGCAGCCCTCCGAAAGCATTTATCCAGCCCACCGGGTGTTTTTGCCGCCACTGTGTGCATAAGAATTTGTTCATAGTTTTTTTTTTTTTTTTAAAAACTATAACCCGGCCCTCCAACGGTCTGAGGGACAGTGAACTGGCCCCCTGTTTAAAAAGTTTGAGGATCCCTGCCAAGAGTATACAAACAAAGTCTCAGCTTGATTCTACTTGTTCTCATCAGATGAAGAACCCTTACCCAGAGGATGGGTCTTTATATGACTGTACAACCAGTAGATTCAATGTTTTTAACAGTTTGTGGCCTCTACTGTGGCGCCTTTAATCTGCCAGTCTACAGTTCTTCAAGTGGCGGAACAGTCAGCTAGGCCATTCATTGTCAATAAGCTAAGAATAGGTAAAAACATAAAAAAGTTTGTCAAGACCTATGAAAAGTTCCTTTATTTCTGACTAGTGATCAGAATGACCATATTTCATTTTAGTTTTACATAGTTGACACTAAGATTGAACTACAATAGAATCACAATAGCCACTCCTAATTTTTAACTTAGCCAAACAGACAGTGAAGCAGGGCCAGGAATTTAGGGAAATCTGTCAGCCAAGGCCCACAGAGAGCCAAAGCCTTCGCTTCAGGCAGTGGAATGCTACATAAGGTTCCCTGCGAAGAGATAGCTGCCACTCCATCCTGCAAAATTAAGATGTCAGCAGGGCAGGTCATGTATGTTCTTGAATTTTCACCTGACAAGAGAAGATTGCTGGATCTTTCAAATCTTATCTTTCAGTCAGAGCTGGCATATCTCAAAAAATGTAACATCCGTTGAGTCACAAGGTCTTCATGGGTCAAATGTTCAGTTTCAGCGAGGCCAGTAGCAGGCCAACACTGCCACTGTAAAAGGCATTTCTTTGCCTGGTTTCCCTGTGAGGGAAGCACTGTGTGCAAACCCCAGGGCATGCTTCTGGGAAGAAGTGGCCTACTTTTGCCAGAGGCTCCAATCAGCTGCATCAGTCAAAGAGAACTGAGAACATGAGGCCCAAAGGTCAAAAGAGAGTCACATGTGGAGGTCGGGTTCCAACACAGTCTGTTGGTCCAGGCCCCAAATAAAAAATGCAGGTTTCCATGTAGTAAGTAGAAAGAACCAAGTAAAACTCCTAAGTGAGGCACATACTGTCTCCGATATTCAAAGAATTTTTTATGACGCTTATCTTTCTTCTTCTTCTTTTTTTTTTTTTTGGTAGTGGATGTCCAATGACATAATAGAAGAATTATAACATATTCCCAAAAAACTGTACTTGGTCCTGACTTTTGTTGGGGTTTCTCGGGTAGCCCTTTTGTTGGAGATATGATAATACTGCATTCTGAACTCAGATTGAGGTTTTGAACTTGGCAACCAACTGGACCTAGTCTAGGTTTTAAAAGCTTTGGACTCAGGGAAAAGGCTTCTGCACCATGCCATGAACCCCAGCAGTGGTCAAAGGCAGGGGAGAATAGATATCCAGGTGGGAGCACTGCCGATGTATATTGGGGGCCTTTTCAAATAAATGTGATTTAGTCTTAGTCCTTAAGTATCAGTGAAATAGAAAAAGGTGTTCATGTTTCCAACAGCATAGCATGTGTCATCAGTCTCAGAAATGGATATGGTTGCAGTTACATCGTTTGGAACAGCTGGGGCTACATGTGCCAACAGAGAATTCAGTTGACAGTATTCAACTCTGTCTCCGGCTCTAGTTAGCCTTTCCGCTGGCCATGAGAGGCAGCTGTATTGCGATAGTGCATCTTTCATCACTTCTGCTGCCTTTACTTCCTTATTTGGGGCGGAGATTTTCCTTCATCTCTGGGAATTCTAAATGGGTTCTGTTGGAGCATATGGGCAGGGGCGGGGGACAGAACTGCCTCTCCCTGAGTGCAGTGGAGACCTGCAGCAGTCCCTAAATGGAGATTCTCCTTTGACACTTCATAAGCACTTAAAGCAAAAGTATATAAAAACAAGCAAATAAAAAATAAAAAATCAACCTTAGTGTCAATTATACGTTTTCACCTCAGCAGTACATAGATTTGGCACCAACAAATCGCTTTTGATTGGCAAGCCATATGAGTTGAATTTCTGTATGTGTTCAGTTGTGTGTATGTGTGTGGGTGTGTGTGTGTGCTCATGCTTCTGCGTGTGGCTGCCTGCGTGTGTTTTCTTCTACAGGACCACAGACAAAGGAAGGAAGTCTGTCCTTCCTCTTAAGCGGAGTGCAAAACAACCAGGATGGCAGGGGAGTCTATCTAGCCTGTGAGGAATAATCAGGAAGGCTTCTATCTTCTTTTGGGTTCTTGCTTCAGAAATAGCACTGCTTCCTCTGAGGGTTTCTGCCAGCACTCAGACACTACGGGTTCATCTGCTCCCATCTCTGTTGCTTCTTGCTGCACAGAGCTCCTCATTAGCCACAGATATATACTGCCTGTCAGCTGGGGAGTAGGGATTGCTGTCCCATTGTCATGATAACTTCTCTTCATTTTCCCATCCAGAGGGGAGTGAGCAAAATTCAAAGCATCAGTTTGATGGTTTGTTTTAATCCCAACTTTTACTGCTTCCACTCTGAACATTCATTCACCACCAGGATTGGGAGGGGGTAGAGAAAGTGGGGGGATGAGAAAAGAGTGAGTTTGGTATCCATTCTCTATGTAAACTTCATGAGGAAAGACACGCGGTACAGACATTTACTCAGACTTGGGACATAGAGTTGAAGCTAGGTAGAGCAAATTTTACTGCTTCTGGGTATATTTTAAAATCCACAGGTTTTGTTGATGGACAGGAGGTGAAATATAAGAGCAAGTGCAAAGTGAATACTAATGATTCCCAGCTTTTCCCCCCTGTGTTATTTTATGAATAGAGTTTATTTTTATAAAGTTAGGAAATATTATGAGAAGATTTCATTGGCAGGAAGTTAATACAGGATTGGCATTTTAAAAAACCTGGATGATGAACTGAGGATGGCTCAAAAAAATTGAGGAAAATGTGTGATCTTCAAGATAAGAACTACAGTGAACAAAAAAAGGAAGTGAGAATCTGAAGGTATTTATGGCTAGTGAAAAATGAATGGAAAGAATGGTCTGTAATTTTGATAGAATTAAAGAATTGCTGCCTGGCCAGTGTGGATCAGTGGTTGAGCATTGACCTATGAACCAGGAGATCATGGTTTGATTCCTGGTTAGGGCACATGCCCAGGTTGTGGACTTAATCCCCATTGTGGGGCATGCAGGAGGCAGCCAATCAATGATTCTCTCTCATCATTGATGTTTCTATCTCTCTCTCCCTCTCTCTTCCTCTCTGAAATCAATAAAAAATATATTTTTAAAAAAGGAATTTCAGGTGATGGCATAGCAGAAGGAATTATCTGGGAATATGAGAGGGATTTACCAAGATGAAATGATTAAAATTGTGTCTACAGAAGGATTTCAGTAGAGAAAATGACTAAGCTAGCAGTGATCAAGTGTACTCATGTTGCTATTGCATAACATATTACCACAAATTTAATGACTTAGAAGAATTCACATTTATTAACTAAGTTCCCAGAGGTCGGGAGTCCAGGCCTGGTCTTACTGAATCCCCTGCCAGTATCTCACAAGGCTGCAGCCAAGGTGGAGGCTAGGCTATGATCTCACCTGGAGGGTCAACTCGAGAATAATCCACTTTCAAGCTTATTTAGATTGTTTTGCAGAATCCACTTCCTGGTGATTGTAAGTCCAAGGGCCCTGTATTCTTACTGGGTGTAGGCTGAAGACTGTCCTCAGGTCACGTAGTCCCTGTCAGGTGCTCCTCACCAAAGGCAGCCACAGCGTAGCTGCTTGTTTTTTCAAGGCTGGGAGAATCTCTCATACCCATCTGCTCAATGGAGTCTAATATAATGGAATATAATCAAGGGAGTGACATCTCATCATATTTGCCATATCCTATGAGTGAGAAAAAAGTCTAGGTTTTACCATTACTCAAGGGTAGAGGATGAAATCTTGCATGTCCCTTAAAATATGTTTGACACACAACATGCTCAGAATTTATTGATTTCTAATTGACTAATAATAGTTAAATTGGTTAGAAGATATTTTCAGACACCAAGTTTGTTATTTCCTTATGAATCCTATGATAGTATATTTAATATTTTTGTTCTTATTGAAGCTTTGTATTCCACTTTCACTAACACTATTGTGTGACCTTTAACCATATCCTACCAAAACACAAGATTCTCAATATATTAAAGGAGTTTGATAAATTTAACATAATTTGTTATTCTCTTATGAAGACATTTTGGTGCATTTTGTACAAACCACTTAAAATTCTTATACACAGAATTAAAGTAGAAATTCTATAAAATATATAAATTTTAAGAATGAAAGGATGTTAATAAGAAGATATGCGAATGGCCAACCAGACACTGAAAAGATGATCAACAACACTAATCAACGGGTAAATAAAAATCAAAATCTCGGGATGTCACCTTACACCTGCTAGAATGGCTGTCATTGAAAAGGCAAGAGAAAATGTTGGTGAAAATATGAAGGAAAGAAAACCCTCATGCACTGTTGGTAGGGATATAATAGTGCAGTCACTATGCAAAACAATATGAAGCTTTCTCAAAATATAGAACCACCTTATGATTCACCCCCCAAAAAATAAATCACTCTCTGGAATAGATATATATACCCACATGCTTATTTCAGCATTATTTACAATAACTAAGACATGGAAACAACCAGTACTAATTGACAAATGAATGAATAAACAAAATATGGTATATAATTTACAATGGAATATTATTCATCCATAAAAAAGGGAGAAAATCCTGCCTTTTGTGCAATATGGATGGACTTTGAGGGCATTATGCTAAGTGAAATAAGATAAAGACCAATTGTAATTTCACTTA
>NW_006283544.1:4345775-4356139 GCF_000327345.1 Myotis davidii
CATACGCCGGCAAATACGGTAACAAAAATCCCTACAAATTCAAATTCTTATATACAGAAAACATATTGGTGGTTGCCAGAGGCAAGAGTTGGGGAGTTGGCTAAAATGGGTGAAGGTGATTAAAATGTACAGGTTTAAGATACGTTCTGGGCATAAAATGTACAGCATAATGACTCTAGTGAACAATACTATGCCATATTGCATATCTGAAAGTTGCTAAGAGAATGCATCTTAAAAATTCTCATCAAGAAAAAACATATAAAAAACAATAAAAAAGAAAAAAACATATAAAAAACAATAAAACTATGAGAGATATTGGATATTAACTAAAGTTATTATAGTAATCACTTTACAGTATATACATATATTAAATCCATATGTTGTATATCTTAAACTAATACAATTTTATATGTGAATTATATCTTAATAAAACTGGAAACAATAATGTGACAATTCTAAAGACAATAAATATCGCATCATCGTTATAGATATAATCTGTAAAGGAATCTCGGTTGAATTTGACCACTGATATAAGTCCTTTCTGTTTTTCCAGATAATTTCAGAAACCTGGCACTGTATAATATGGAGATATATTTGAAACAATATTCTAATATATTGAGTTGCATATTGATGACATACTTTAAACATTTAAGATCCTTCAAATATAATTCATTTTAAAATATCTTTAAATTTTCAGCTCCTGTTACTAGATGTTTCCTCCTGGTTTCTTCTCAGGAATAAAAAATAAAAAATAATCCCATGGAAGAGATTTTAAAATATCTTATATAAGTAAAGAGTTGCTTTAGATGAGCATTAAAATGTAATATAACCAATTGATTTTACTTTTGACATCTAAATCATGTAGTGAACTAAACATTTAGTATTCAGACTATATATTCAAATAATACATGTAAACAAATAAGGTCATTTAAGCTTTATTGATGCCTGCCTTTCATAGTAATAGCAAACAGTGGTAAGGTTTTTTTTTCTTATTAATTACCAGTCGTTGTTCTAGATGCATCACATATAATAATTCAATTTTTGCAACAAACTTATAGTTAGGTTCTGTTAATATGTCCATTTTATTGCTATAGAAACAGGTTCAGAGAATTAAGTAGTCAGTTGAATCTTGAACAACATAAACTTGAATTGCACAGGTCCATTTTTTTTTTGTTGCAAATTTTCTTTAATAAATATCTTGACTATTTTCTTTCTGTGGTTGAAAGTCTATGGATGCAGAGTAGACAGTATGCATGGATCTATGTCATATTATATAAGAAACATGAGCACCAGAGAATCTTGGTACTCACCTGGGATTCTGGAAGCAATCCCCTGCAGATTTCTAGGGAGAACTGTATTGGGGGAATGAAAATTTATATGTAGATTTTCAACTACATGGGGCCAGCACCTATAAATGCCCCCCATCCCCCTGATGCTAAGTTTGGTGACTTTAGAAAAGTATTTATTCCTAATACTGTTCAGCACAGGAAAAAAAAATTATAAGTGGTTAGTTGTCCTTTACTATCAGTAGGTAGTATTTAGTGTCATCAATAGCTAGTAGTTAGGCCATCAATTAGTGGCCACAGTTAAAATGAATTTAAATCTATTATTCCATTTTAGATACACACACACGCAGGCACATATTTTTGTATTCCCGATGCAATGTATTAGAAATCAAGAAAGGCTGGAATTTAAAATTTTCTTGTATTAGTTGATTTTGCATATATCTTATTTAACATTAAATTAGAGTGTGATACCTAAACACCTACATCATTAGAATAACTCTAATCTTCATCTTAGAAGTTGGACTTAAGAGAAAAAATATTTTAGCTTATACCTGAAGGTTTTTATCTGAAATTGACCAACTAAGACAAATGAAAAATTGACATGCAATCATACAATGTTTAAAAATCATGGTTAATCAATTAGTTAACTTTAAATAATTTGTTAGTATATATTATTTCAGAGATAAATAATTATTAATAGGAAGTTATCTAGAAAACTGTTGAGAAATATATCTACAAACAACCACAGAAGATCATTTGGAGGATATATAAAGTAAAAATGATTTTGCATTATTTTCCGAAAATGAGGCCATTGAACACATATGTATACCCAAAAATTTCATAAAGAAAAAAAAGTGTGTGCATATAAATATAAGATATGCAGATATGTAACAAATCGAAAGCTCCCATTATCCTATTAAATGAAAATTGTTTCCCCTATAAAAAATCCATAATTTATAACCTCAAATTTCTTGTAAACTGAAAATTGTAGCACTTTTTTCACATATATTCATCAGCTGTCTAGAGTTCAATGGATTCATGTGACCCAAGAAAGAACTGAGGCTAATAAAACTGGAAACTCATTGAGCTTCCAAAGGTGATGGCCGTGCAAGTAGAAGTGCAGCATTTCAAATTGACAGGCTAGTGTAAATCTCTGCCACAAGCTCTGGATACAGACATGTCTCAGATGAAACTGTGGACCTGAGAGAGAGAGTGTCACTAAGTGGTAATAGCCTCATAAAAAAAAGTGTATAAAGGAAAATTCTGTTCAATTAAAGTGTTTACTTTTGTTCTTCCTAAATTATTAAAAGAAAGGCGGCAGTTTCATCTATAATAATAAAAGTGTAATATGCTAATTAGACTGGACAGCCAGATGGGCTGCAAGGGCCAAGGCTGCAAAGGCTGAGCCCCTTGGATGATTTCATGCATTGGGCCTCTAGTATTATCATAACTTTCTTAACTTCCTAATGGACAATCCTGATATCAATTATATTAATATGAATCTAATAATTTTATTTTGTGTGAGTTTTAGGGAGAAGGAATATATCAGTGTATATATTTTCTGAATCTGAAAAAGTATTTATTCTAATATTTGATTATTAAATTTTCTTTTTAAAAATTCTTTTCACCTTTCTGCAGTCAAAAGCCAACATGAAAATACTAGTGTACTAATTTGAAATTATTAAATTTTATTTAAAAATCTGACATTGATTACCACATTTATACATAAACAAGATCAAAAGAAAGTAACTTTAACACTTTATATTAAATGGCAAAATTGTAACATGAAGCAAGTAAAGTTGCATATTATAAAAGTCAGCATTATAGGAAGTGTTGTTTAGGCTCACTTTTTGAGAAACTATTCAAAACAAATAA
This sequence comes from Myotis davidii, assembly GCF_000327345.1. Taxonomy (NCBI): domain Eukaryota; kingdom Metazoa; phylum Chordata; class Mammalia; order Chiroptera; family Vespertilionidae; genus Myotis; species Myotis davidii. The sequence goes on from NW_006283544.1 coordinate 4,348,937, forward strand.
ATACTATGTATTTCATTTTAAGTAATGTGAAATAGTGTGTATTCATTTTCTGTTGCCACTGTAGGAAATTAGCACATAGTTGCTTAAAACAATACACATGTATTATATTGCAGCTTTGGAAGTAAGAGGTACAAATGAGTTTTCCCAAGTTAAATCCAAGGTGTCAGCAAGGCCATGCTCCTTCCAGAGATGATAGGAGACAATTTATTTTCTTGTTTTTCCAGCTTCTAGAGCTGTATTCCTTGTGTTCCTTGTCTTATGCCCTCTTCCTGCATCTTCAAAGCCAATAGCACAGCGTCTTTAAATTCCCCTCTGCTTCTGTCTTCAAATTGACTTTTATTTATAAAAAGCCTTGTGATTACAACTGGACCACCTAGATCAGTGGTTCTCAACCTTCCTAATGCCGCGACCCTTTAATACAGTTCCTCATGGTGTGGTGACCCCCAACCATAAAATTATTTTTGTTGCTACTTCATAACTATAAATTTGCTTCTATTATGAATCGTAATGTAAATATTTGATTTGCGGGATGTATTTTCATTGTTACAAATTGAACATAATTAAAGCATAGTGATTAATCACAAAAACAATATGCAATTATATATGGTTTTCCGATGGTCTTAGGTGACCCCTATGAAAGGGTCGTTCGACCCCCAAAGGGGGCGCGACCTACAGGTTGAGAACTGCTGACCTAGATCATCCAGGATATTTGTCCATCTCAAGATTCTTAACTCAATTACATCTGTAACTTCCTTTTTGTCACACAAGGAAACACTCTGGGATTCTGGATATTAGTAGATGGACATATCAGGGGCCGTTATTTAGCCTATAATGCAATATTAGGCATAATTTAGAAAAATGTTTCAAACTTAACTAGTTTCTGATTACTAGCTCTAACCATGTCTAAAGATCATTAAGAAAGTACTTAGATATACCAAAGGCATGTGAATGCAAATGAAAGTTATTACTTACCCTATATGTGTGTGTGTTATTTTTTCTTTTAAAGGAGATTTTTCTTTAACTTCTCTAAATATTTATATTGTTTACAACATTTTCATAACCATAAATTAACACAGTAATAAACAATATATTAAAGAGAAATAAATAAAATAAATTTCATTTTATTTGTTGATGGTCATTATGCAAATAGGTGATCACATGAAAACTGTTCACAGTTATTTTTTAGTGTATAGCCTTTAAATTTGCTGTTAGAAAGACATTACCAAAAAGGTACAAAATTAGCAACTAAAATAATTATAAAAATCCTATTCAGTAATATGCCAGTATGGTACATATTAATGCATGAGGGAAATAGAAATGTAATGATTAGAAATATAAAACATAGACACAATAAAATACAAGCTTCAGAAGTAATACAAATGCATATCCTCCAAAGGAAGTGCATAGTGATTTAATTATGTAATGACTGAGAGTATTGAATGTGTCTACATAAATAGATTTAATTCCTTTGTCAAAATTCTCACCAAGGTGATTGATTAGTCTGCATTCCAACATTTAAATTGGTGATGTATTATTGTGATAAAGAAGTTATAATATAAAGAACTATCTTATTTGAAAAATGTATATTCAAAGTTATAATATTAGCATAATTAGAGGATAAAAATCTCAAGTTCAAAATCAAGACAGGGAAGAACAGGCCTTCATAATCTTTTTCTCATGTATGACATCTTCAACCAATTCATAATACATTTAATTTCTTCTACAGAAAAATTTTTAAAAATACATTTTATTGATTTTTGACAGAGAGGAACGGAGAGGGATAGAGAGTTAGAAAGATCAGTGAGAGAGAAAGATCGATCAGCTGCCTCCTGCACACCCCCAACTGGGGATGTGCCCGCAACCAAGGTACATGCCCTTGACCAGAACCGGGACTCCTCAGTCTGCAGGCCAACACTCCACCCACTGAGCCAAACCAGCCAAGGCCCACAGAATATTTTTGTAAACCATAATATTATTCCAAAAAAGTTATTCTATACAATTTATGAATTTAATCATTGTTATTTTGTAGCAAATTGCATTTGTATATACTCAGCACTTGCCTTATATCTTATAGAACCACATATCCTCTCAATCTCAATGCAATGTAAATTATAAGCTCCCCGAGGACATAAATTTTGAGATTGCATGGTATTCTGACCAAGGCAACAGTCAATGTCTGATGAATTGAAAAAGTGATTTTAAATCATAAAATTAACTTAGATTGTTTTCATAAAAATCAGCTGTCTTAAAAATTTTAGGCCACCTTTTCTGAGTTCCAAAGTTGACAGATCTCCACAGAATAAAAATGAAGAGCGTGTCTTTGTTGGAGTAAAAAGTTGTTCAGTAAATTTCTAAGCCCGAGGAAAAGCAAATATACCCTTTTAAAATTCTATCATACTAGCAATTCAATTTTAGTAATGTGTCCTTAACAATACAAGGTTTTGAACCTTTTATGACCATAACAAAAAAAATGCTGAACATATATGCAACTTATTTCAACAAGGGCACCATGTATCATTCACCTCTGTTCAAATTTAAATTGATAATAATATCTTTTGACGTATCAGCTTTGTACATATTGGTTCAGTCAACATCCCAGTAGTGTATTCATTTAAAGACAAATAGAAGAATAGCATCCAAGTCATGGTGAAAATAAAACTCTAAAAGGCCCTATGTGTGCCTTCAGTGTGACAACCAAAATAAAAGACTAGGAGATATAAAAATAAGCTTTAGCTTATGTCAACATCAGGAAAAACAGTCCATAATTTTTTCAACAACTATGCATTGAGAGTACTCTTATTGTTTAAGAAACTGCATGCCCAGATCACAAGAGAAAAAAAAAAATTGAAACCTATGTTTATGGCAATAAATTATTCAAAGTATGAGACAGTCTTCTTTAATAACTATAATATATACAAATGCACAACTTTTTAATGTATATTATGTTCGTGCAGATGTGTGTTTATGAGTGATGCTGTATAAATGTGGAACAGAGTGTATATGTATGAGTATGGGGTATATGTGTGGTGATGTAAGTATAGGTGTGTGTGTGTGTGTGTGTGTGTGAATATGAACATGGTGGTGTAGACTTGTGTTTGTGGGTGTTAGGAGATGTATGGCAGTATACACTTGTGTATATAAGTAGGTGCGTATATGAGGAGTATATTCATGTCACTGATTCCCAGTCAGGGATGATATCCCTGACTCCCAGAGGACATTTGGTAATATCTGGATTTGTTTTTGGTTGCCACACTGTAGGGGAGGCGCGCTGCTGGTTTCCAGCCAGAGGCCAGTGACCTGCCAGATGCTGCTTACATGGCATAATGCAGCCACGCGTAACAGACTTTCCCTGCACAGAGCAGAGTGCCAACGGTGCTGATCTTAGAAACACCGGTTTGTGTGTGTTCGGGGTGGAGGGGATGGGGATGGGGATTTTCACAAGGCTCTTATAAAACTTGCAAAGACTAAGGAATCAGTAACCTTGTATGCAATTTTATGCTTCATGTCATAAGCAAAACCTGAGGCTATCTCATCCATTCCTTTGCATCACTGGTACCCAGCACTCTTGAGAATCTCGTGCTACCTGACATACCATCTGCTAACATTTAGAACCTGATGATGTGTATGAGACATATTTTTTTCCAAAACCATAAACAAACATATCCAACAAAAATTCCATTTTACAGATTCTCAGAGAAGCAAATTTTTTAAAGTAAATATGTAATGCCTATTTAAGATGAAGAGTCTCTATGGAAATGGTAGATTTATGATTATTTCCTTTAATAATACATAGACAATTGAATCCATTTTAGGCTTGAAATCTGTGTATATTGGCTGTAGCATATAAAATAGATCAAAATGTTAAATTATCTTTTATTTATATCTTCTCTCATGTATACGCCATGAAAGTCTTCCAGTATTAAAAGTCTTGCTGTTTCCTAATTAAGTCTACTTATTTCCAGGAAAGTTCTTTCAGCCACATCATAAGTTATGCACTAGTTAGCTGATCTAATGCCACATATTTTATTCTGATTTCTATTTTCTTTCCAGCTTTTTTCAGGCTCATCCTGGCAGAAGAAAAGGCTGAAAATTATATCTCCAACTTATGACTGCATCTGTCTAGGGGCACTTTTCTGATTGAAATGACACTAAATCCACTGGGAAGTAGAAACTGTGGATTTGATGAGGAAGCAACCCAGACAGCTGCGATCAAACCTTTGACTCTGTTACTACAGCTGTCAAATTAAACTGATATGAAATATGAAAAAAAGAGAGTTCTCACTTTTAACTGCCTGATACACTGCTATAATTCCCTCAAAAATATTTTCTGTTCATTATATAAAAGATGCAAATATGCATACTTTTTCTGTCATGAAGTTGTAAAATACAGAATATATAGAGATTGTGTACCAGTCAAAGCCACATTGATTAGCCGAGGACATGCATGCTAAAATCACATATATCTGGCAACCAGCACGCAGTTTATTTTAAAACCATATATTTATAGTAGCTACGTGCTGTCAATTTTTTCCCGGAAATAGCAATGTAGAATGTCACAGTTGATATTTAACTATTATTACTATACATTATTTCATGCATAAAATACTTTATTGCCCCTGCATAAAAATACTAACTGCATGACTTTGGGGGGTTCAGAAAAAAGATACAAATTGACTTTATTTACATTTTCTCACATATGTGTAGTGGGATCCAAGTGGAAATATAACCATTACAATACTTTCGCATCTGTTTTCTAAGGACATGACTGTTGTCGACAATAAGCCAACTGATATAAATGCATTATTTGATATACTGAGTTTGTATAGTTGTTTTATGGTCTGCCTAAAAGGCTTCAGTTTTCTTCTCTTTAAAAATATTTTACAAACCCTTTAAAAAGATATCAGAGAGAATGAATAATCACACTAAACTTCTGCCTGGGGGTTCATCTTTAATACATTATTATCTGTCTAGTTTTTTTAGTTGATAAGCAAGGCAACCCAGACGACAGCAAAGTCATTTATCTCTTGAGGTTACAACTAGTGGATTTCAGCTTTCTTGATGAGCAAACACATTCACTGCAGAGAAAGACACATTGACGTTTCACTTCAGATGAAATGGGATTAGACAATGTAATTATAAACTGTCACTCACAGGTCATTGAAAGTAAAACTATTCTGCTTTCATGCATAGAAATTTCTTGATTTGGGATTGTTTCGTGATCATGAAATTTAGCATCAAAATAGATGGCAAGCATCCCATAAAGTGGGGATAGCCTTCTGGAATATGCAAATGGATATTTATGAATGTTGGGTGACATGAGAAAAATGGCTCCCAGCTAGCAATTAGCACAGGAAATATTAGAGACTTCTTGGATCCCCATCATTAATTATTAACAACTGCAGTTTAACCTGTGTGTTAGGGTATTAAAGGATGATAAAGGCCAGTAATCCATGCTCTAAATAACTAATTTTTACTGATCAGTTCTTTTAGTTTTCCTATCCTATATAATAAAAGGCTAATATGCAAACTGTCCCCTCGACTAGGAGTTTGACCAGGAGGGGGTTCAACTGGGAGTTCACCAGGGAGCAGGACTGGCCACCACCCCCAACTGCTGGCCACCCCATTGTGGGTGGGGCAGGCCGGCCAACTGCTGGAGGCCTCTCCCTCGGGCCTGCCTAGCCTGATAGGGGTGGGCCGGCCAGACCCCACCTGTACACGAATTTATGCACTGAGCCTCTAGTTTTTTTCATATTACCCAGGTACTTGAACCAGATTTTGAGTGAAAGGATAACTACAGCCATAATTCCACTAAATGGGCCAAAACATAGTGACACCAAACTAATCATTATGGTGAACTGTGCATGTTACCTAGAATCTCTTTAAACTAAGATATTTAATCTTGAAATGAGACCACAAATATAAAAAAATAATATTTTCCCTATTAGTAATCAATCTGGATTAATATATGAAGAAAAGTATTATTAAAAGCAATTTAATTGCATTTATCATATATTTAAATATTGAATGAAAACAACATAAAGAAAATCATGAGGGTATGAAATGGTGAGGGTCATTTTTATATATTTTGGGGAAGCAGACCAAATTTAAAGTAGCCAAAATTGTTTAGCCATGATGCATAATCACTACTATAAAGTTATTGTAGTTACTTCAGTAAAATATATTATGCAAAACCATTAATTATTAAATGAAATTTCATTTAAAAATTATTGAATACCTAAATCTGTTAGTTCCAATAGTCATAATTAATGCTTTAGCTGTGCACTGATTTTGGAGCAAGAAATGCATCCACAATATGTATTCTCTCACCCATATATCACAGGGAGATTGAAATAATCACTAGACTAATTCAGATTCAAGCACTTTATGCATTTATATGGAGTGAGCTTGTGTATGTCACTTTGTATGGGTCTTGATTTATTGATCTCTAAAATATGGGAAGTAATACAAATCTGGTTTAATTGCTGTAATAACAAAATGAGAGAGTTTGTGTTAAAATATTAGAGACTGAAATGTCAAAATTTTAATAAGCATTTATTAAATGCAAGCTATGCACCAGAAAGTGTGACGCATGCTGGGACACACAAGAGTTATACTTAAAATAGTTATTTCTTTCAGGTAGCCTTCTTACCAGTGAGAAAGAGAGTGGTCATACCTTTAATATAATGTGATGAATGCTGGACAAAGAGCCATTGAAATAACTCACCTGCATGACTCCACAGTTTGGAGAACGTCTTTCAGTCATTTTTCTGTTGAAAGTCTGATAGCAAGAGGCAAATTTTCTTTGCCTTATTTTGCTTGAAAATGTTTTTATTTCATAGTCATTCTAAAATAAACATACCGGATTGGCAGAGTATTTTTCTTTTTTCCTTTCAGTCCCTTAAGTTGTTGTTCCACTGTCTTATGTCCTTCACATTTCTGAAATTGTCAACAGTAGTCGAGTGTCTGTATTATTGTCTTACATGTAATTGGGTTTTCTCTGGCTCATTTCAACATTTTCTCTTAATCTTTGTTTTTCAGCAGTTTGACTATGATGGGCCTACGTGTGGTTTTCTTTGTATTATCCAGCTAGGATTCACTGACCTTCAAAAATCTGCAAATTTATGTCTCTAATATATTGCAAAATTCTCACCTATATTTAAAAAAATATATTCCCCTCAATATCCCTCTTAGCTGTCTATAAAC
>NW_006283544.1:4357262-4357790 GCF_000327345.1 Myotis davidii
TCCTCTGGGACAACTTCAAGCGTACCAACATCAGAATTATAGGGGTACCAGAAGAAGAGAGAGGGCAAGATATTGAAAACCTATTTGAAGAAATAATGACAGAAAACTTCCCACACCTGGTGAAAGAAATAGACTTACAAGTCCAGGAAGCGCAGAGAACCCCAATCAAAAGGAATCCAAAGAGGACCACACCAAGACATTCCATAAGTTCCTGAGGTTCATTACATTTTTCATTATTTTATTAATATAGCTACATGTTTATTAGTTCTTTCCTTTACCCTCATATTTATTCTGCTGTTCTATAACAGAAATTGGAGTTTTCCTTCCAGATTTACATTTTTAAAATATTTTTTATTTTTTAAAATTGTATTAAATTTATTGGGGTGATATTGATTAATAAAATGATATAGGTTTCAAGTGTACAATTCTATAATACATCATGTATATATTGTATTGTGTGTTTACCACCCAAAGTTGATCTTCCATCACCATTTATCACCCTTTACCTTCTTTTACCTTTCCCCACCC
>NW_006283544.1:4357818-4363549 GCF_000327345.1 Myotis davidii
TCCCTCTGGTTATCACCACACCACTATCTGTATATATGAGGGTATTGTTTTTTGTTGTTGTTGTTTTATTAATCTCTTCACTCTTTTCATCCAGCCTTCCAACCCTGCTCCCCCAAATTTCTCTATTTTAAGAGTTTCTATTTTTCTGCTGGTATTTGTTATCTTTTCTTTTCCTATATCGTATTTTCCTTTTTCCTTAAGTATAATGATAACAGCTATAAAATCCAACATTGAGGTAACCACAAGATTAGCTTTGATATATTGTCTTTTTTTTCTTGAGAATTTGTCACATTTTTCTTTTTCTTCAGATGTTGAGTCATTTTGAATTATCTCCTGGACATGGTGAAATTATATTTGGAGACTCTGGATTCTGTTAGTAGATTTCACAGAGCCTTTCCTTCCTTTATCTCTCCTTCTCCTCACACACCCTCCACCCCCTCTCTCCTTTTTTGTTTTAGCAGGCAATCAGATTTCCTGGTCAGATTGACTGCCAAATCTTAGTTCAGTTCTTGGATCCATAGGCAGACTGCTCAGAGGTCACTCAGGTTTTGGATTTTTATATAGATTTTTATATAGAGAGATTTTTATATACTAGTAGCCGTGAGTGACTTCCTATAGCTCTCGTTCTTCAGAGAAAAAACACTGTGGCGTTCTTATTGAATTTTTAACCATGTGGCACAATGTAGACTACAGGCCGGAGCCAGCTTTCAGACTCTATGCTATGAAATTAGGAAATTAACTTAATACTACTTCTGTATTCCAAATGTTAAATACATTTAGGACCTGCTTATATTGGGTTACTTCCTAGTGATGTTGTCGCAAATGTCATGATTTTGTTCTCTGTCATGATTTTGTTCTCTTTTTATGGCAGGGTAATATTCCATTGTGTCCATGTACCAGTTTTTCTTTATCTGTGTATCAGTGGAAACTAGTCTTTTGATTGGAGCATTTAAACCATTTACATTTGAATGAATTATTGAAGGTATGCAAGCTGAGTCAGGGGAGGGACAATGAAAAAACAATGGCTTCTGCTGGCACTTCTGTCTGGGAGGAAACTTCCCCTCCACCATTGCTCTGAAGGTAGACAGTGCAGTTCCTACCAGTATATCCCGGATGCTTTTCAAGCTCCTGTCCCAATGCTAGAGCTCACAGTCAATGAGTCTGTCAGTGAGGAAATCCGAGTACCTGCCCCTAAGGGAAACCTGAGATGCTAGCAAGCAGCCCTCTCTTTCACCCATCCACTCACTATTCCTGCCCATTTTCACCGCCAGAAATTATGGGGATTTCTCTTTCTGGCATTGGGACCCTGATCTGAGGAGCTCAAGTGAGTCTGGGACTCTTCACTCATAGAAAGGGGACCTCCGCAGCCTGGGTACCCCCCCACCACCATTTCTTAACAGCAACACTGTGAGTGTGGTGCCTGCACCTTCTGCATCTCCAACCCTACTATCAGTATCAATGCGACTTCTTCTGAATATCCTTAATTATAGAGGACTTCTGTTTAGCTAGTCTTCAGGCTGTCCTCAGGAGGATTGTTCTTTAATTTAGTGGCAGTTTTGATGTAGTTGTGAGAAGATTCCAGTATGGCGTTTACTTAGGCTGCCACCTTGACCAGAACCCGTTAGGATTTTTACCTGAGTTTGGAATATATTGTATTAATAATTAACTGAAAATTTTATATTGTATTTTACAAATAATCGTGTTTCTTTCCCCTCCCCATCAGCTTATTGTTATTAGGTCAACTTTTCTAAATTATTATTAGATCAACTTTTCTCTCAATTTTAAAGTTTTGTGATTTTTAGTTATTTACATTATTTTTTCCTACTTTGTTTATACCCATATTAGTGCTCATTATTTTGTGAGATTGTTTCATGGTGCTTCAATATCCTATGGTTTAAGGAAACTAAACTTTGGATAATTTGAGTGAATCACTCAAAAATACACAAGGAAAATGCTAACATTGGGCCTAGAAATCTGGTCACTCTGTGGAACATCACTCCATTACATATTGTTCTTCCAGTTGATACAAAAACCACATGACTTTAGGTAATAAGGCACAATTTGAACTAAGTTAACATTGGCTGAGGAAACACATTAGACAATGTTGAAAGTGATAATTGGCCAATAAAATATAAAAGTAAATACTTATTTGGCACCTTATGCAAGACATTTTAAAATGGATAGTCTCATATAATTGCAAAAAAATCATAAAAATAATTATCACCTCCATTTCTAGAAATATAGAAATAGGTACATAATTTTTTAGCACAATAACAGGAAGTGATCATTTGAACTCATAAATTGTGACTCTGAACAATAGAGATGATTATTATTATTTTTAAAATCTTTATTATTGAAAGTATTACACATGTCCCCTTTTATTCTCCCCATTGTACTCTTCTGGCCCACCTGAACCCCCCACCCAAGACCTTCACCACCCTCTCGTCAGTGAACATGGGTTATGCATATATGCATACAAGTTCTTTGGTTGATCTCTTCCCACCCTCCCACCTTCCCCTGCCTTCCCTCTGAGGTTCAACAGTCTGTCCCATGCTTCTAGGTCTCTGGATCTATTTTGTTCATCAGTTTATTTTATTCACTAGATTCCACATATGAGTGAGATCATGTGATACTTATCTTTCTCTGACTGGCTTATTTCATTTAGCATAATGCTCTACAGGTTTTTGTAATTTTTGTTCCTAATGTTTCTCATTATAGGTGGATAGGAGCTTAACTAATTCCCTCCCTCTTACACCTATTTTTGTTCAGAACAATCTTTTCTAAATTCTTTTTTTTGTTTGTTTTTTTATTTTTAAGCTTAAATTAAGTATTTCCATCATCCACCCACTCACACTAAAAGACCAGGAGACTTCAAGCTTTGCTCTTCCTGACTGATCTTTCCCAGGAAATATTATCTCAAGAGACAGAAGATCTTTCTGTAGGAAAAATGAAAAGGATTCATCATGTGGGAGGAGACTGTCAAGCAGAAAATATACAGAGAACTCTTTTACCTTTCCCTCATCAGTTATTTTTTACTTCCTAAACAGCAGTCTTTATTTTAAGGTCTTAAGCAAGAATATTAATTTTTAGGAATTAAAAAGACTATTTTTGACAGTAAAATGAAAAATGTTTACCTTTTATTAACATTTCTATCTAAAACTTGGTTACAGCCTAATTTTGGACTCAGTTAAATGTTTGTTTACTCAGGGCAATTAGATATTTTGACATAACTTTTGATGCAATCTGCTTCAAGCACTAAATTTTCCTAAATCAATACTAGAGGAAAGAGACTCTGTTCATGGAAATATCTCTGCAATTGATAAAGTCTCTCTTGACCAAACTTTAGTCTGCTCCTCTGAATTTTCTTCCCAACTAGGCCCTGACTTTAGGATTTCCTTGTCAGTCTTCGCATTGCCCAGTTTCAGCTGGAATCCTGTTAAGTTGGTTCAGCCAAAATTTCCCACTCTCAATATCTTTTCACTCTCAATACCTGACCAAATTTCCTCATCCCTCACCATCCTAGAGGTGGTATTTAAAAAATAAAATATATATTCCAGAAGGGAGAGAGGAGAGAAGGAATTATAAAAACAGGAAGAGAAATCTCCGTAATTTCTGGCCAAAGTCATGGGGCCAGTTGTTTATATTCCAAAGAATTGTAAATGTCTAGGGAGCTAAGGTTTGTCTCCCTCTATCAGAAGAGGGGAGGGGGCAGCTGTCCTACTACTGTGGAAACTGCTATATTCATAGTTTTAGGATTTCACGTCTGTGGTTCAGGAAAACCATGCATACATGCTAGTCTGACTATCTGGCTCTTATTATATTGCCTCAAAACAGAGAGGAATTGAGTGTGAAGAACCATAGTAGTTATTACTGTTAAGTATAAATAATGGATCCTTATTCCAGGAACATTGTATACACACACACACACACACACACACACACTAAAAAGTTACTGGTAGCCACTGAACTTACCGTGAAGAGAAGGAGCAGGGAAGGAGTGGCTCACATACATATACACAGGATGTCTCTCACAGCTTCTGCTTAGAACCCTCAGGTTCACTTACAATTACATTCTAAGCAAGCCAGATGTCCCAGCACAGTGTGGTAAGTAAGAGAAGCATGGCGAGAAAAGGAAGGAAATAAAAATTATAAGCAAATATTAAATCCACCATAGTCTACTGGTATCAAATATTTACCTTCTTCCTGCAAACAAAATATACTTAGCCTATTTCAAAACCAAGTTCTTATCCAATCACAGTACCAAGCTTAAAATTAAGGTTTAACTAAAATTAAGCCTGAATCACACTCATTTCTGAAACTGGTATCTCTTGATTCAGAAAATCATGGACTAAAACAAAAACAGATCATCTGATTCACACATGTGCAACACTCTACAATGAAGAAGAGAGACAGGATGACTATAAAAATTATTACATTAAAAAAGGTGCATAATAGGAAACACATAGTGTCTGGCTCATGAAAATTTTGAAATCCAGCCAGGAGGACAAATTTTGCAAGGTTATTGTATTCTTCGGTTAGAATATAGTTTTTGATTGGGCCTGGTTCTGCTCCCTGAGGTTAGGTATTCTGTCTTTTATTCTTCATGGTTTTTGGCTCCACATCTAAATCTTTTCCATTATCCTCCCTGACCATGTGAAAGGGGAGTTGGGGAATGTCCCTACCTTGGCAGCTGTGCTGCTGCTTCTGCCTGCTTGCTGCCAAAGGTATTTGAGGTCTCTAGGGTCATTTTACATCTCATTGAGTCAAAGTCTATTTTAACCCAAAGCAAAGGCATTTTTAATGAAAGAGCCTTTTAAAACACATTGGTGTTTATTTTAGTCAATCATATGCAAATAGCCACACATAATTCTTTTGAAGCTCTCTCTCTTTCTCAACTTAATAGAGATACTCTGAGTTTATCAGCCTTTCATTGCGATGAACTTAATGATTATTTTACTTGGACCATTTTATTTAACTGAAAAGATGTATTAGGATCACTTTATTCAAATCAGTGTTTTTTTTGTTTTGTTTTTAAAGACCTAAGTGTCATGTCCTTGATTTGGCCTTTGCTTCTATGATGTCTTAATTTCAAATGTTGGAAAAATAACATTTAGTAGACAGATACTGTAATATTCTTTGTATTCATACATGAGTATGTGGATACATTAAACGTATGTATATTGTTGAAAGATGTTTATATTAGGATATTATACTATACTAATCATTAATCTAGAAAGATAAATTATATTTTTTCTTTCAGGTGTTCCTTATGACAAGTTTGGTAGGCAAACATTTTTATAACATTTTGCACTTAATTTAGATAATTATTCCTAATGTCTTTTATTTTAATGTAATGATAAAGTAAATCTTTGTGTTACTTAATGACCATTTTAAGAAACCCAAAGATAAATCTGGCATAAAATACCATTAGAGTTTTATTATTTGGAATGTGGGAGAGTCAAAATAAAGAACAGGTATTATAGAAAATAAAATATAACTCAGAAGTGTCTGGACACATAAATATTTACAGATTATGCCAAAGCCGGTTTGGCTCAGTGGATAGAGCGTCGGCCTGTGGACTGAAAGGTCCCGGGTTCGATTCCGGTCAAGGGCATGTACCTGGGTTGTGGGCACATCCCCAGTAGGAGATGTGCAGGAGGCAGTTCATTGATGTTTCTCTCTCATCGATGTTTCTAACTCTCTATCTCTCTCCCTTCCTCTCTGTAAAAAA
>NW_006283544.1:4363729-4375311 GCF_000327345.1 Myotis davidii
AAAGAGCAACCAAAGGACTTACATGCAGGCGTATAGGCCTAACCAATGGGCACGGACAACAGGGGGGGGGGTGGCAAGAGTGGGGGGGGGTAGGGGGTAACGTGGGGATAAGGACACATATGTAATATCTTAATAAATAAAAAATATATTTAAAAAATTTCTTAACCCCCCCCAAAATATTTACAGATTATGATAAAAATGAAGAGCATGTAAAAACAATAGTTATTAGAAAAGTTACCCTTTATAATGCAAGAAATATTTTTAATTTTTAAAAGTATATTAGAAAACATTAATATTAATAATAATTTGGTGACAAAAGAATGCTCTACTAATCTGAGAATAAAATAACCTAGTGATTTTATGGGGAAAAAAGACCACAGAGTCTAATCTAATTCCTTAGTACATTATTCATGTAACAATTTTCCATGAAGAATTTATTATTATGACTTTATGTGTAGGTTTAGGCAGACTTACTCAGATACATAGCTATACAAATTGTAATAATGTAAAGCATTTAAAACATAACATTAAAATATAATTAACTTAGTATATTAAACAAACCCATGTATATTTTATATTAAAATTTCCATCTGAATAAATAATGAAGCTCTAATAAACAGACATGAAAACATGTAAATTTATTATTTTTAGATTTATTTTTCTGAAATTAATACACAGTATAATTAACAATTTACATTAATTACCACAATTAACCAAATTAATCAGTATTTCTTTTTTTCAGCTACAACTGAAAACTAGAGCATAAGAAATTTAAAATAGCTACTTTCTTTTACATAAACACTTACTTGACATCATTATTAAAATTTAATGAAGCAAAAAGAAGCAATTTTATCCAATTTTAAACTCACCTTTATACCTACGTATATAATATAGAGCAATCATAACAGTTCAAGAACAGACTAAAAAACAAACAGACTTTACTTTCTAAAACAGATTCTGTTGAATGTTAGGTCCTGATGAAGTTCCGAGTTGAAGTCATTACTCTGAGACTGAGATATTGATATTCCAGTTCAGGGGAACAGCTGTCAGGTTTTTTTGACAGTGGAAAGAAGAAAAGTCTATGATAAACGGCCAGGAACTCAGTTGTGAGGGCAGCAAGATAGGTGGGGAATGGCTTAGAAGACATTTCTTGTCTCCTTTATGTTAGTGATTTTTTTTTTCTGTTTCATTAACTTAGACTGGGCATTTATTATTTCTCACAGTGGTTTATTTATTCCACAATGGTGCTTCCTCCTAGTATTGGGCTGACATAATAATATTTTAAGTTCCTGTACTATTATTAACTAGGCAGGTTTTGTAGACCTTGAAGGGTATTACAATGAGAAGTGGAGGTGGGCAGGTCTAGAAAAAATCTCTCCAGCAAATGTCACCACCTGAAAGCCTCAACAGTCCATTCACAAATTGTTTAATATATTGTCATATTCTCTTTGCCAAGTCTTAGAAGTAAAATTGTAGAAGTAAAGTTTCCAGGTGGAAATAGTAGATTAATTGAATCTCAGAGGGAATGTGGGGGTGGGTGGATGGGGGGGGGGGAGAGGCTTGGGGTGGGGGTGGTATGTATGTGGGTTAGAAGGGGACAATGGGAGGAAAAAGGGACATCTGTAATACTTTAAAAAATAATGATTAAAAAAATAAATAAATAGAAATAGTAGATTAAAATCTCAGTTAAAATAGCAATATTTAACCACTGAATTTGAATATTTCTGAATTTGGAAAAGTAAGAAAAATGAGTACAAATGGTATGATAGCAATGAAGAAATAATTTGTTTCAAAATATCATTTTTATCAAGTGGGATAAAGTGATGTGGGTTTTTTGTTGTTGTTTTTTGAAATGACATCTATTCATCTCAAGAGAGCAAGTTGGTAATTAGAGTGCAGATTCCATATAGTAAGCATCTTTCATTGTTAAGCTGATTATTTATTTTCTCTATCCCTTGAGTGGCATTAGGATATGTGTATGTGGCACATACTTCAGAGATTTGCCTTTTAATGACCAACATGGATAGGCTCGTCCTCCTAAGTGCCTGTATTCTGATGAACTTTGTTCTCAAATGTATGGCACATTTTAATATTTGAATGTCTCATATACAAATCCTCACCACAAGCAGACAGGATTGTGAGACCATAAAACATGATAACTAGTTTTACTCCTTAGCAAGATATATTCTTTTTGTTTCAAAATGTTTTCTCCAGTGCAGCAGGATGAGTGAAGGGATAATGGCATCCCGGCTTCGTACAAATCCAGTGTAAACTCCTAGAGCATTTGTTTTTTGATTCTAAGAATCAAACGTTTTTTGTTGTTACCACTTACTTACTTGGGAAATAATTACTCTCATATTATTACCAAGAGAAAACCTGCAGATTTTTATATTTTGTTTAAAACTAAATTTTTAAGATGATTCTAAAAACGCCTTAGGAAACCTATACTTGTTAATAATTAGCACTAAACCCCCTATAGCTCAAGGACTTCTAAAACATTATGTTTATCCTCTAAGATCTCATACTCCACACCATTTTACCAGACAACTGAACTCCTTTCCACACTTGGCTTGGCTACTTAGGAGACTCTGGCATGATCTCATATGACCACAGCTTTTGAATTAATGTGATATATAGTTCCAAGGAGGGGGCAGAAGAAAGCATTTATTTTATACTAGAGGCCCCTGTGGGAGTGCACTAACCACCAGGGGGCAGCTCCTGCATTGAGCATCTGCCCCTGGTGGTCAGAGTGCATCATAGCGACTGGTCATTCCACTGTTTGGTCGATTTGGATATTAGGGTTTTGTTATATAGGATTCTATGTAAATGTCAAAACTTACTTTAACCAGAAGAGAGTGTAATAATTTCTTCAAAGTCCTATGAACAAGAAACTGTCAACTTTTTGTATACAGAAAAATCTTTAAGAAAAATAGTCAAGATTTTTGGTTTAACTAAAACTAATTGTTTTTTAGTGCCAAATCCTCCCCAAAGGGACATTAAAAAGGAAAATGTTCCCTGAAAGAAAGTATCAGAGTTATCTCAAAAAGAAAATAGAGTGAAATTATAGGTAAATCTCTTTTTAAAACCTATAAAATAATAACATAATTTATACCACTGTGTACCAATACTGATACTAGATAAATCAGGAAAAACTGGATCAGAATTTTGTATTAACTACCTTAACTGATATTTTTGTGATCCTCAATAATAAATGTTGTCAAATTTGGTCTATTTCCCAGTCTACTGCCTGTTTTTATATGTCTCTGGAGTTAGAAAATGGCTTTTGCGTTTTTACATGTTTAGACAGAAGTGAAAATAAGAATAACATTTTATGACACATAAAAGTTATATGTATTTCAAGTGTCCATAAATAAAATTTTATTGGAACACAGAACACTCATTCATTTAAGTTTCATCTATGATTGCTTTTGTGCTATAATATCAGAGTTGATACAGCAAGGAGTTGTGGCAACAAAATCTGAAATATACAAGTGCCCCCCCCCCCCAATTCATACATGTTTTAACAGCTGATAGCTCAATTGAAGTTTCTTTCTTTTCAGATTTCACCCATTGGAATTCATAATGGCAGCCAAAGTGTATATATATTTTTGGTACATACTATATAACATATGACCTTTTATATAAATAATAGGAAAGAAGATATATCTAAAATCAATAACCTAAACTTTTATCTCAGGGAGCTATAAAAAAACACACAAAACTTTAATCCTAAAGCAAGCAGGAAAAAAAAATGAGAACAGAAATTAATGAAATTAAAAGCACTAATACAAAGGAGAGAATTAACAAAACTAACATCTGGCTTTATAAGATCAATAAATTTTATAAAGCCCTAACGAGACTAACCAAGAAAATAGAGAGAATATGTAAATTGCCAATCCAGAAATAAAGGAGTCATCACTGTTGATTATATCGATATTAAGAGGATAATCAAGAATACTGTGAACAACTCTATACCTGCAAGTTGACACCTTGGATGAATGAATTAATTCTTTGAAGGACACAAACAACCACAATGTACACAGGGAAAAATAGGTAATCTAAGTAGGCCTATATTTATTATAAGAAATTAAGACAGTAATTAATAACTTCCTAAAGAGAAAGCACCAAACTGAAGATGGTTTTACTGGTAAATTCTACCATATATTTTAGGAAGAAATATGAACAATTCTACTAAATATCTTCCTGAAAATAGAAACATAAGTACCACTTCCTAACACATCCTATGAGGATAGCATTACTTTAATATTAAAATCATATAAAACATTCCAAGAGAGGCAAACTACAGAAAAATTTCTCTCATGAACATAGATGCAAAAACACTTCAACAAAATAATATCAAATTAAATCTACTAATATATAAAAATAATTATACTCCCAAACAAAGTGGAATTTAGTTTAGAAATGCTGGTTTGATATTCAAAAATCAATCAGTGTATTCTACCACATTAGCAGGCTAAAGAACACATTCATATAATCACACCAACTGATGCAGAAAATGATTTGACAAAATCCAACACATTTCATATTCATAGTTAAAAGAAGCCAAGTAATAGCAAGCCAGGAATGGAGGCTGACTCCCTCAATTTGAAACTTGATAAATAACATCTACAATAAGCTACGGCTAATAGCATACATAATGATGGGAAACTGGTTGATTCCTCTTAAGATCAGAAAAAAGCGAGGATATCTTTTCTCATAACTCCTATTCATTATTTTGCCAGAAGCCATGATTAGTGAAATAAAATAATAAACTAAAATACAAATGTATACAGATTCAAAAGGAATGAATAAAACTGCCTTATTTACAGATTACATTATTATGTAATATCAAGAATTAACAACAACAAAAATTCCTCTAGGAACTAGTAAGCTGGTATAGCAAGATGGCAAGATGCAAGTTAAAAGACAATAGTTGCCCTGGACGGTGTGGTTCAGTTGGTTGAACCTTGTCCCATGAATCAAGAGGTCCTGGGTTCAATTTCCACTCAAGAATATGCTAGGGTTGCAAGCGTGGTCCCAGTAGGAAGAGTGCAGGAGGCAGCTGATCTATATCTCTCTGTCTTCCTTCCTATTTCTCTAAAAAAAAAAAAGGAAAAAAAATCGATAAAAACATTCTCTTAAAAAATACAAGTCAATTGTTTTTTTCTATATACAAGTAATGAATAACTAGATGAAATAAAAAATCCATTTGCAGTGTACCAAAATATTCAATAATTAAGTTAAAAATCTAGTAAAATATATTTAGTAAAAAAATAAAGGATTTATATGTGGAAGACTACTAACTACTGATGAAAGAAATCAAAGTTCTATATAAATGGGAAATATCCATGTTAATGAATTGCAAGAAACAATATTGTCATTCTTCCCAACTTTATAGAGTAAACACAGTGCCAATCAAAATCACAGGAAACTATTTTGTGGACAAAATTTATTCTAAAGTTTATATGGAATAGCAAAATACCTGTAATAGGTAACACAATATTTTAAAATAAGAATGAATTTAGAGTACTCCTGCATTGTAATTTCAGACAACAATAGACGTAAGAAAATGTAATGTTGTTGAAAGAATAGACACATAGATTAATGGACCAGAGTAGAGTGTTTAGAAACATAATGAACAGATCTTTGACAAAAGACCAAAAAACACTTCATGGATAAAGGGTAATCTTTTCAACCAATGATACTGGTACAGTTGGGTTTGTATATGCAATTAAGTGACCTAGACGTAAGATATAAACATTTCACAAAATTTTACTGAAAATGGATCATAGAATTAAATATAAAATACAAATGTACAGAACTTCTAGGAGAAAATGTTTGTGAGATTAAATTTGTTGATTGGTTTGAGGTACATTTCAGACATGTGATTAGAAAAACAAATGTTAAATTGAAGTTCATTAAAATTAAATATTTCTGCATTGTCTAGTATACTGTTAAAAAATAAAATACAATGAAAAGACTTGGTAAAATCATTTGCAAAACACATTTGATAAATTACTGTACCATTTTTAAAAAAAACTTAAAATTCAAAAAATAAAATAGAATAATAAAAATAAGCAAAAGTTCAAAATAGATACTTCAGTATACAGATAGCAAGTAAGTATATGAACATATGCCCATTTTAGACTGGCTAAAGTCTCAAAAAAATTGCAATACCAATTATTGGATTTGTTGCAGAGCAACAGGAATTCTCATTCATTACTGATGCAAAATGTTACAACCATTTTGGAAGAGAGCATAGCAGTTTTTACAAAGCTAGACATGTACAATCCAGCAAATGTACTCTTTGGTAGTTCCTCCTGATCTGCAGATGAATGTATATACAAATACCTGTTAAGTAAGTATTTATGGCAGCTTAATTAATAATCAGGCAAACTAGAAAGAACAAAAATGTTTACAATAGGTAAACGGATAAAAAAATGTTGGTATGCTGGAATATTAAGCAACTAATTGGATAATTTTAAAAATTAGCTATCAAACCACATAAAGAGATGAAGGAACCTTATATGCATCTTGGCAAGAGGAAAAACTTATTCCAAAAAGACTATAGATCATATAATTCCAATGATGTGAGGTTCTGTAAAATGCAAAATAGATGATAAACTAATCAGCAATTTCTATTATTTTAGAGGAGGCAAGGGAACTATATAAATCAAGTGCAGAGGATTATTTAGGGCATCAAAATCATGTATAATACTGTAAAAGTGGATATGTTATTCTACTAATTTTTCTAAACCAATAGATTGTTAAAACATAAAAATTAAGTTTTAACGTATACATTTAAAAAAAATAATTTAGAAATTTGGTGATCTTTGGAAGGAATTCAGATTATGACAAGAAACAAACTACAGGGTGGGGCAAAAGTAGGTTTACATTTGTGAGTACAGGAAACAGAATTTATTCTTGTATTATTATTTACTAGAGGCCCAATGCACCAAATTCATGCAAGGGGCTCGCCCTCGCAGTCCTGCCTTCATCTGGAAAGTTGTCTGAATGGTCATTTTGCTGTTGGGTCAAGTAGCATATTAGCTCTTTATTATATAAGACTAGAGGCCCGGTACATGAAAATTTGTGCACTCAGCCTGGCCTGCACCCTCAGCCTGGCCTGCACCCTCTCACAATCCGGGACCCCTCAGGTAGGTTCCCTAGGCCTGGCCTGAGATCAGGCCCCTCCCCCGCTTCCCTTCCCTCGGCTGCAGACAGCTGGCCCCACCCCTACAGCTACCACTGCTTGCCATCTGTGCAGCACTGCCCCCCCTCCCCTGCCACCAGTGGCCTCCCTCTGCAGATGACAGGCGTGGGGTGCGATGGCTTGGCTGGCCCCAGCCTCCCTCTGCAGGGCGATTGCTGGCTGACTGCACAACTGCCACAGAGTCGCCACCAGCCTGGGCCTCCCTTTTCCTTTGCTGGGGGGCGGGGCCAGTCCTGTGAGGGGTGTCTGCCTAACTAATCACCCCTAACCACTTGCCTGCTTACCTGATCACCCCTAACCACTTGCCTGCTTGCGTGATCTCCCCTAACCACTTGCTTGGAGGCGGGGCACACCTGGTGAGGGGCCATCTGCCTACCTGATCCCCCCTAACTGCTGGGCTGCCTGCCTGATCACCCCTAACCACTTGCTTAGGGGCTGGACCAGCCCAGTGAGGGGCCTGGTGGCTCTGGTCTCTGGTTGTTCTGGTTGTTATGTTTATGGTGGCTGGCCTCTTAATATATAGGATAATTATTATATTACAGGAGGCCTGGTGAATGGATTCATGCACTGGTGGGGTCTCTCACCATGGCCTGCGGGGATTGGGCTGAAACTGGCAGTCCAATGCCACCTGCTGCTCCTGTCTGCTTCTCCCACTCATCCCAGCCCCTCTGTACCTGCTGCAGGATCGCGCCCAGTCAGTCCAGATCAGGAGAGGCTTGTGCCGCCACAGTGGCACTCGCCAGCTATGAGCCCTGCCTCTGGCACCCATCGGTCAGCTGAATGACACTCCAGCTGTGGGAGCGCATTGACCAAAAGGGGGCAGCCCTGTCTTGAGTGTCTTCCCCCTGGTGGTCAGTGCATGTCATAGTGACCAATTGACTGGTTGTTCGGTCATTAGGTCGTGCAGTCGCATAGGCTTTTATATAGAGAGATTTTATATACTATCAACTGTAAACCTACTTTTGCTACACCCTGTATATGACAAGTGAATGAAACAATCTCACTACAGCAAATGAGGGAAGGGTGCTGACCTAAGTACCTGGGTAAATGAACAAAATCTTTTATACTAAAGGCAACTTATCTGTGCATGAGCACTTGTACTCTAGCAGGGAAAGTTGTTTCCCACTAGGGTACAGGTTAATAATTCTAATTCCACTATACATTATACTGAAATTGAACAATTAAGCCATAGATGATGAGTGGTGGGAGACAGGTTTGTTATTGTTTCTATGAGAACTCACAGATACAAAAGGGGAAGAAGCTAGAATAATACATGTGAAATGGATTAGAAATGAAGGAGGCTTTAGTAAGAACTCATAATTAATATAGATGTATATAGTTACATGTTGATATATTTTCAGATATCTGTATATAAACAGATTAGTATACACATATATTTTCTCATAATGTCAATTGAGAGGTCCTTGAAGCAATGACACCCTAGTATCAATAAGCATACCCAGAACACAGATCTTGGTTTCTAATACTATTTTCCATCACAGGAAACCATAGCTTTTGTAAAAAGGTCTCAATCCAGCTGGAACAGAAGATAGTCAAGATGAGCCTCTTACAGTATTAGAAAGTAAGAAACTGTTCCAAAAAATCACAATGATTGAGGTATGTTAAAGAGACAAAGAAGCCAACTGGATGAATGTCCAAAGCTGGACAATTTGAACAATCAACTAAACAAATTAAAGTGGGATCCCTTTTACAGGCGTCGCCTAAGACCATCAGAAAACACATATATAGTTACATATTGTTTTTGTGATTAATCACTATGCTTTAATAATGTTCAATTTGTAACAATGAAAATACATCCTGCATAACAGATATTTACATTACGATTCATAACAGTAGCAAAATTACAGTTATGAAGTAGCAACAAAAATAATTTTACGGTTGGGGATCACCACAACATGAGGAACTGTATTAAAGGGTTGTGGCATTAGGAAGGTTGAGAACCACTGCAATAGAGAAACCTGATGAACCCTCCTTCAGATAGATGATCAAACAGCAGGAGTCATGTTGATAGTGTGTACACTTGATTTCAGGTGGTGATGATGGTATTTTGTCTCTATGATCTTCCTCCTCAAAACTCATAGTCTAATGATGAGAATAGCATCAGAGAAATTTCAATATAGAGATATTTTGTAAAATACCTGACCAGTAGTCCTCAAAACTGCCAAGGTCACCAAAAACAAGGGAATTCTGAGAAGCTGTCACAGCATAGATGATCCTAAAAAGTCATGATCAATAAATGGAGTATGGTATCCTGGATAGGATCGCCCAACATAAAAAGGATGTCAGGTAAAAATTAAGGAAATAGGAATAAACTGTGGACTTTAGTTGGTAGTAATTACCAATATTGATTCATTCATTGTGACAATTACCATACCAATTACCAGTGTAAAATGTTAATAATCAGGACACTGGGTGTGTAAGTTTTATGTAAATCAAAAACTTTCAAAACAACCAAAAATAGTTTATTTAAAAAATCATAAATAATCACTTAAAATATAGATATTCTACATATAAAAACTACAAAATTCTACTATACATGTTTAGCATTATTGTTAATTAACATATTTAATGACTGCATTGTTGTTCATCATTGAAATATTGAGAGTTCAACACTAATTTGTTTTTTCACTAATATGAGGTCATTTTGATGGTGACTGCAATTTGTTTTTTTACTGAATATTAATAATTCATCTTTATGGAAATGTAATATTAAACTGACAATTAAATGTGTGTGATGGATGTCTATCTGAAATTACTCTTGAGCTTTAAATTATGGATTTCACACCTGATGTGTTCCAGTGGGTGTTGATAACAAATGGAAAACACCTCTGTATCATGGCCAGCTAAATTATCTCTATTACCTTGATGGTAAATACTCCTTCATGCTGTGTTTGTACAAAGCACAGCATACATTACAGATTGGGAATATGAAAAATACATTAATTGGATATTAGTGAGACTTACATGCACATGAAAAACACATAACTTACTTGGAATATAATTTGAAGTTTACCTCATCTTTTATGTACAAGGAGTCAGTATGGATTAGTAGTGCTCTTTTGTGTTTGTATAATGCTTAGGAGTTCATGCTTAAATGTAACACAACAATGGCAGCAAGGAAAGATTACCTATTACTCAAGCCAGATGCACAGGTTTGCATCAAGAGACCTACCATGCTGCAGTCACTACTTTTAAACACCTGAACTGCTTATTATTATTAGCAATGTTAGAATAATTATGACTATCCTATATATAATTAATCATCATAATATGAAAAAATGTAAATTAATTATTAAATAAATCCAGGAGCTCATTTGCAGGTAGAGATGGTATATATATCCTTGATAATAGGACACTGAAGATTTGATAAAATAAATCGCTCAAAGACAAAAGTGCATTGTAAAACTGAAAAAAAAAATATGTGTCTGTGTGGTTGTAGGTCTCATTTCTTAGTGTGATCCATGATCCAAGGGGTTGGAAGCCTGTCCTTTTAAAATTATACTCAGATTAGATTCTAGGTGAAATACATTTTAAGGTCTGAGAATTTTTTATCTTCCTAAATGTTTCCCAATAATTTGTTAGCAGATTTTTTGCTAACATCTGATCCTCATAGACCCTTAGGGAGTATAAGAAAATATTTTTAAAGTCTTATAAGCCAATGACCTGGACACCAGACATTACATTTATGAATATATCTCTTATAGCCAAATTACTTAAAGAATGAGCCTTCCTTCAGATGCCAGGTGTGGGACCGATTTGAGCACCAGCTGCTTTACAGAGCCAGAATCAATGAGCTGTGCTGTTGGCATAATAGGGCAAGGCCAGGGTTCCCATCTCCTCCAATGCTATTGTGTTGTCTATATTAGCTTGGCCTCAAATTTTGACTTTGGGCAGGACCACCTCAATCCATTGAATAATTGTAATGTTAAAGGGTCATATTAATATTCCTCTAGAAAACCTCTCTGCTTCTCTGTAAATGTATGGGTGAAATATATGAATGGATGAAAAGATTACATTTAACTCCCCATTTACCAATATGTATGTACATATGAACATTTAATAGTGAAACTGAGTCAAAAACCCTTTATATTTACACTAGAGGCCTGGTGCACAGATTCATGCACTGTGGGGGTCCCTCGGCCTGGCCTGCAGAGATCAGGTTGAAACTGGCTCTCCAAGCATTATGCTAAGTGAAGTAAGCCAGTCAATGAAGGAAAAATACCACATGATCCCCTCACTCATTCATGGATAATAGAGACCATTATAAACTTTTGAACAATAATAGATACAGAGGCAGAGCTGCCTCAAACAGATTGTCAAACTGCAGCGGGAAGGCCGGGGAGGGTTG
>NW_006283544.1:4375523-4386895 GCF_000327345.1 Myotis davidii
GACCACCAGGGTGGCTGCTAGGGACTCTTCCCATGCACGAATTTTGTGCACCGGGCCTCTAGTAGAAATATAAATGTGATATGTCAAATGGAAACAATTATATCTCCATACTCCAAAACTAGTCCAAGAAGGCCTGAGGGTAGAAGAGGGTCCAAAAGAGGAGAGAGGAAGGAAAGGAAGAAAAGGCAAGATGAAATGGGTATGAGGGAGGAGGGATAGTGCTAAGTGAAGCTTTGGGGAGAGTGTGGATTTCTAACTCTCTATCTCTCTCCCTTCCTCTCTATAAAAAATCAATAAAATATATTTAAAAAAAAAAAAGAATAACACATGTACACAAATAATAGGGTAGTGGAGGCCTGGGGCAGGGGGCAGGGGTGAACAATAAGGGGCCAATGGGAGAGAAAAAGAGGACATATGTAATACTTTCAACAATATCAAAAAAAAAGAAAAGAAAAAGAAACTGGCTCTCCAACATCCCCCGCGGGGTACCGGACTGTGAGAGGGTGGTTTTTGGGTGATGTACCCTGGAACCAGACTCCCTCCTCTCTGGTTCTGGATGCATCACCCAAGAACCTCAGCTACCAAGTCACCACAGCTAGGCAGTTCCTGCATTGAGCGTCTGCCCCCTGATGGTCATTGTGCATCATACCTACCAGTCAGATGGTCAGACAGTCGGACATTCACTTAGGCTTATATATATATATGTAGATGTTTACCAAACTGATGTGTGTGTGTGTGTGTGTGTGTGTGGTTGTATGCTACACTGGTGAATCCGAGAAGTAGTGAAGAGCTTCCTGTGCTGAATGTAATGGAATGTGTTGTGGGCAAAATGACAATTAACCATTAAAATATGGTTTACCATAGGATTTTTTTGTAACAAAAATAGAAAGGCCAAAAGGGATAACGTGTTTCTCTTTCCTCAGCAGCATACCACTTTTCTGTATGTTTACTAAAATGAATCTTGAAAAGATAAAGACATTTTAGATAACCATATCATAAATGAAAGGTTATTTTGGCAATAGACATGAGTTTCAGGAATATTATTTTTTTGTCTCATAAGATGTTGGCTAGCCATGGCTCTCTTTCTCAGGATCTGTACTTCTGGGAACACATGGGTACCATTTAGCTTGGCATCACATGATAGTAGTTTTGCTTTTTGGGAGCAGAGCATAGCAATAAACTGTAACCTTACTTAGTTATAGATAATCAGAAAAATCATTGATCACCACAACAGCGCTTGCTTTCTTTGCATTCACCAGTGGTGGAATATTTTCTAATTACCATGTGACCCTCATCTTTATCATTCTTACATTTCTCCTCTGACCATTGTGCTGTTTATTTTTGACAGTTTCCTTAGGGACCAGTAGTTGCTCAAATTGTGTTATATTCAGAAACCCTTATTATTTTATTTCATTTGCTTATTGTTTGTTTTCCAACTGACATCATCAGCAAAATCAAGTAAAACAGACATGTTGAAAATCTGGGACAGGAACTCCTGGCAGTCGGTTTAGGAGACAATAAGTAGAAAGAACATCAGGACAGTGCAAACGATGTCATTTTACACATGCACAGTTTTTACCTAAATTCATGAGAATGCTTGAGGGGGTCATTTGAATAATACATATAAGCAAAATATGCTTCTAAATTCATTTAATTCTCCCCGGAAGGTGTTCTAAACTAATATTTTTTTATTCTGTGCAGATCCAATTATTTTTTCCCTTGGTAGACATAATGTTTAGTCATTATTTGACAAAGGCAGAGGGAATGAAAACTAATAGTACTCAAATTTCTTGGGACTAGTAACCTCATTTACTCTTCACAACATTATGTCATTGCAATAAAGGAGTGGAATTTAATGCAGATAAAGCAGCTATTTTCATTTTAATATTTGGTACTGTGCAGGTTGAGATAACCTAAGTTGAGTTGCAAGGATAAAAAACAAACAAACTGCCCCCCCCCGCCGCCACACACACACACAGACAAAAACGTTCAGGACTTTATACAATATAGGTTTATTTTTTGCTCACAATTTATATCCATTTCAGGTCAATGTGTAGGGGGTTTGGGGGCATCATTCTCATTCTGTGATCCAGACTGACCTAGCTTTCATAAGGAACATAGCTTGGCACTCGAGTGTGTAAAGGAAGAGAAGATAGCAAATCACACATTGGAATTCAAAGGCGCTCAACCCGAAATGACCAGCACCCTCCATTTCATTTACTAAAGCAAGTCAGACAGCCATGTGTAACTTTATAGAACCAAGAAAGTCCATCCCTACACCCACAAACTCAAAAAGAGGAGAATAAAATACATTTGTCAATAGTCCTACTGAGGTTCACAGGTGCAGTGCGAATTTCTGTCAAAACAAGAAATCCGATAAATCATTTTCACTCAAAGTTGTTCTTAAATATTTTATACTCTCAATAATCTCCATCTATACAGTTTCTACATTTCCAAGCATTTGACATAATCAATTGTAACATATTGAACAATTCTTCACAGTCAACAAATTAGGAATATTGATTCACCAACTGGAAAGCCCTATGTACCTTCAAGATTCAATCAAGTGGCTGAAGTTTCTT
Organism: Myotis davidii; assembly: GCF_000327345.1. Taxonomy (NCBI): domain Eukaryota; kingdom Metazoa; phylum Chordata; class Mammalia; order Chiroptera; family Vespertilionidae; genus Myotis; species Myotis davidii. The sequence continues at coordinate 4,378,106 of NW_006283544.1, forward strand.
GATATCTGGGAAGGCAGTGATGAAAGGATAAGTCCAGTAGGGAGAACCCCAAACCCAGGCACTGGTTCTGAGTAACAATTATGTTTGTGTGTAAACCAAGATCCTACTGCAATGACAGTATAACTAGTAAGTAGACTGGCTTAAGAGATAGAGTGATCACCTTCTCTACCTCTACGTATATCACAGTGCAATTTCAGAGTACCCAGTAATGTTACATTAGATATTCCAAACACTGTCCCTTAACAACACCAGGTGGTTAGCGCTCCAACAACAGCTCAAGCCATTACTAAGGGGACTAATAAAGAATGAACCATGATTGAAATAGTTCAAAGAGTTTTCCATGAAATTGATTTTCAAGTGGAGATGTTCTTTATAAGAAAAACAAACAAACAACAAAGAAAAAACAGTATGTATAAAGTATAAAGGATCATATTTGTTTCATAGGAAAATAATTCTCTGGCAAAATAATTACCTTAAAACTTACCTTTTCCTTTTATTTAACTCTTACCAGGGACTCAGTGCTACTTTTTACCAATCCCCTCAGGATGCTTTTAGTGCCTCCATTGCCTGTTACTAATCTCTCAGGATATTGTGTTGTCCTCAGGTATATATTTTCCTCCTTGTTCATGTCTAACAAATTTTACAGACAACCTCCCTTGCCTTTCCCTAAACCCAAACAGGCTCTCCTCTATTTCAATGTCTCATTTCTTGTCTCATTTCCCTTTCCTTTCCCTCTGTCTCTTTGATTGACACCTTTGGGTCCACATGTGTTTTGTTTTCCTTTGAGTATAGCTGGCCTTGTGAATTAATTTATCTAGATTTTTTTAACTCAATAAAATTATTATGTGGGAGATAAACATATTATATTATTGTACTCAATTTTGTGAAATCACTAAAGTGTATTTTAAAACATCACATCTCAATTAGGAGGTTGCCACTCTAGTAAATAAGTGCTTATTATTACTGATTTAGTGAGAACCAAAGAGGTGAAAACATATTTGTCTTACCCATCCACTCCGTTTCCACCAGCACATTGTGTGTCAATATACAGGACGCAACTCACAAAAGCTGGCCAAGCAATTCTCCAAGAATCCTGTCATATACAGGTTGTCATGTTTTCTATTTCCCTGGACAGTTTCAGTTTTACACATGAATGAAACCAAGCATAATAAATTTTCGTTAATTGATTCCTTAATACTACAAACATATTAGTGAAATGTCAATGATTTTTCTTTCTTAAACATGGCACTACTGCTTAATATTATAATTTACCTTATCAAATACTACATACAGTATTCAGTATTTATCCTACTTGGAAATCAGATTTTCATCCATAAGTAATCAAAGGTGTAAAAGTATTTGTCCTTGAATCTCCACATACATATTAAATGTTTCTTTAAAAATTAATAAATAGCACTATCAGTGGTCAGCAAACTCATTAGTCAACAGAGCCAAATATCAACAGTACAATGATTGAAATCTCTTTTGAGAGCCAAATTTTTTAAACTTAAATCATATAGGTAGGCACATTGTTATTAACTTAATTAGGGTACTCCTAAGGCTTAGGAAGAGCCACACTCAAGGGGCCAAAGAGCCACAGGTGGCTCACGAGCCACAGTTTGCTGACCACAGCTCTAGCTGGTTTGGCTCAGTGCATAGAGTGTTGGCCTGCGGACTGAAGGGTCCCAGGTTCAATTCCAGTTAAGGGCACATGTTCAGATTGCAGACTTGATCCCAGTGGGGGGTGTGCAGGAGGCAGCCGATCAATGATTCTCTCTCATCGTTGATGTTTCTATCTCTCTCTCCATCTCCCTTCAGCTTTGAAATCAATAAAAATATTTTAAAATAATAATAATAAATATTTATTAAATTTTAGCTGTACATGAGATATATTGTTATATTGTTTGAAGGCAGGGTTGCCACATCTTACTGCCTTATTCACAACCAACCAGATTATTTATTCATCTGTTAGATGTAGATTTACATTTTATATGCTAGCACAGATTATCCCCATGGCCCATTCCTCAATGACTCCTCTGTCAATGACCTATTTCCAAAAGACTTGAAAATGTTATGGGATCTTTCAAAATCCTTCCTTGAGGTGCTCTGACCCTTCACAGGAGTAGATCAAATACTATGTTTTCAAATGGAACCAGCCCCTGAATTACAAATGACCATTGCATTGACTTCATGCTTCCCTTATAATAATCTCCCACTGAGGCCATCTCACTCATTGCTATGGAAATCATCAAGATAAGAAACACACACACTAAATAAGTAAGTAAATAAATAAAAATAAACACACTGAATGTAACTGTTTTGAGTAAGGGATCATTTACTCTTGGCCACTTTCTAAGTCATGGTCAGTATGAAATTGATAGAGGTCTAATTAAAAAAAATAGGATTCAACCCTCCTATACATGATGCTTCTTTCTTTCTCTTAATAGCTTTCTCTCTTTCTCTGTGTCACTCCAGTTATTACATTCTCCAGGGGGCAGTCTTCCCAAAGAGGACCCAGGAAATTCAAATATAATTCTACTTCAACAACTGGATTATCTTGCTGGATTGATGCGGTTCTAGTCATACGTATAATGACCACTTGGTTGAGTCACTACTTGCCCAGTCCACCCATAGTAACTTTCACAGGCCAAAGTAGGGATATATGATTCTCTGTAAATTTATAAAAATACTGTTTTCTTCATGTACATAGCCATTTCGAACTAAGTTTGGATATGAGTAAGAGATGACTGAAAAGTAGGGGAAGTTATAGATATTGGCATGGGATGTACTGATTTTGCTGTGGTGGAATATGAGTTAAAACTCCCGCACCTGTGAAAGGAATATCTTAGATTGTTGGAGGTACAAGAAATGAAAGGACATTAATAATATTTTTATTTAAAAGTCATCTCCGGAGTGTGTCTCAGAAAGAAAATATTTTGGGGCAGGTTTTCCAAAAATGTTGCAGTTGCTTTAAATTTAAGTAATTGTTGGGCTGGCCATCACCTCTGAGAAGGCTTTATGATTTCCTTGTCATTCCCCTTAATTTTATGGAGAATTGTATCAGATACAGCAGAGTATGTCCTCACTTCCAAAATGTCTCTCAAAAACACCTGCCATCACCTCTGGATCTTCCCCACTGCCATTCCTCTACCCATCACTCAGTCATCCCATGGGCTGGAAGGCATGGGCAAAGAAAATACTTTGGACTGATTTTTCTCAGTAATTCCTCCAAAAACAAAAACAATTTGAAATGAATTGGAAATTCTTAGACATATCTACCAGTCGGGAGGTGATGTTGGAGGCCCTGGCTCATGTAGATCCCACTTGGGGACCCTCCACATTGTTAAACATGTTATAGGGCTGCCACGTGCACTCTCTTGGTTGTACTTCTTGTGTGCAAGTTCGGGCATCAGATTGACTCTTTCACAGTGCCTTACACATTAGAAGTGTACACTAGAGACCTTCATGTGTTTAAGAAAATGCTTCCAAAAGATCAGTGAACTCTAACACAACCATAGAGACCTCTCTAAAGTGGCATCAATTCGCTTACCCTTGGGAGTTTCCTGGAGAGAAACTTTACTCACTTATGCCACCCGAGGACTGTTATCCCTACAATATACAGGATCCAATTGGAGAGGGTGATACGAAATTTGTCCCTGACTTTGGCTGAAATGATCAATGATACCACTTCATCACAAAGACAATGATACCACTTCATCACAAAGAAGGCATTCAGGTCAGCCTCAACGCACTGGCCAGCATCATTATGGATGATAGATATGCCATACAGTCCCTCCTTGCAAGCCATGGTAAGAAGTCTGAGCAATTGCTATTAGATCCTGTTCCACCTCAATTAATGCCTCAGGCAAGGGCACAATGACACCTCAGACAGACATTTCAGTAGGAAGCGGCATAGTTTTCTAAAGAATAATGTGATGGCTTGTTTTATTTTTCAGTTTTTTTTCGTCTGGGCCCAGAGGGGTGTGGGTGAAGTGAGTACTGCGAGTTGGTCTCATCCTGCTCTTTGGAGTCCTATTGATAGTAACCCTAATTAAATGCCGTATGAGATAAATTGAACAGATTTGTTCCCAACCTGTCAGATCAATCATAGTGGCTGATGGAACAGTGTACTCCTGGGAATATTTGCCAGGAGCCGAGACAGAGTAGAAATAAAGATTAGATATTGTTGGCAAATAATTTTTTGTATGTGTGTCATGTCTCTGCACATTTTGTGAGCAGTGGCACTGACTGCCCTTGTTTTCTAAGCTACCTTTGCTAGGATGTTTATAATATGTACAGTCCTAAATAACAGAGGTAATATCTCCAACAGAACAAAGAATAAATTTGCTTCTAGTCTTTGACAACATACACAGTGTTTCCCTCCAGAGACAAAGGCACGTTTGCTTGCTGATCATTATAAATGTTTTGAGTTCCCTAATCTCAGTAATCCTTGGCTATAACTCTCATTACCTGCCCAAGTGTCTCCGGGCCCTCTTCACATTAACCTGCAGGAATTCAAGGTCAGTAAGCAGGTTTAGAAAATGCTGATACTCTGATTACTGGTTATGCTAGGAGATGTAATACTCTTTTTCTCTGACCTAGGACCCCTGTGTCTTCTGCCAGTACCCATTAGCTGTAACAGGCTAAATTCTTAGCTTGGACCCAGGAGCCACATTATTTTCTGCCAGCATCAGTGAAACTGTGACAAGCTTGCCTTTTCGATTGCAGGTAGAAATATAAATCGTAGATCCTTCACAGTTTTTTACAGGAACTGATGACAAAATGTAAGCCCACTATCTTCTTCCAAAATATGTTTTAATTCTATTCACTGTTTTCCTTTCTGCTACTTACTTGCTATTCCAAACCACCATGTCATTTCTGAAGTCCTATAAAAACCTTTCTTTATTTATCCTTTCTGCTACCCACTTACACTCAATAGAGCAATTTTTAAAAAAAGTGAGCTTGTATGTAAAGAGTTTGTATGAATATATGCATAACCTATGGACACAGACAATAGGCTTATGAAGGCTGGGGTGGGGGTTGGGGACAGCCTAGAAGAGGTGAATGAGGAAAAATGGGCATATGTAATACTTTCAGCAATAAAGATTTTTTAAAAACCATAAATCACTTATGTTTTCCCTGTTGTTAAACCCCTTTGATGATTTTTTTAAAATTGTAACCCTTCCACTTGCTATGGCTTACAAGATCCTGTGCCATTTCGCTTCTGCCAGTCTTTCCAATGTATCTAATAGCTCTCTTCTTTTTGTTTGCTTTATTCTAACATCAATCTTTGTTTTCTCTATTCCAGCACCATCAGCCTATGACAATGGCCTTGAATACACATACTTTTTTTCCTTCCAAGAGCCTTATCAAATGAACTATTATACCTGAGAGCAAGAATTTCTTAGGTTTCCTCAGCGGAGGGGCTCATCCTATCTTATCTTCAAAGGCTCATCTCCTTGGAGAGGCATGAACTAAACACACAGTTGAGCATACAGCTTCTTGTTCTGGTTATTTTTTTAAAAAATAATTTTTATCAAAAACAGTAATCTTTTTATATGTTAACCCACATATTAAAACCCTATCCCCATCCTATATAATCCTATATAATCCTATATAATAAAAGGGTAATATGCAAAATGACCGAACAGCAGGACAACTGAACCACCAAACAACCAGTCGCTCTGATGTGTGCTGACCACCAGGGGTGCTAGTGGAACTTGGCAGGCATCGGCTGCAGCAGGATGGTGGAGCAGGTGAGTGGGGGCACCAGACCAAGGCAGGGCTCTAGTTGCTGCTATCAGGGTGAGCCTCTGGTGGTTACTGGAAATTCTTTGCTCCCATGCGCCGTGGTCCCACCTGGTACTCACACCTGCTGCTGGTGCCAGCACCAATCGCTCCATTCCTTCAGCTTGTGCAAGCAGTACTGGTGCCATCAGCATGTGAGAGCAGTGGTGGGAGCGGGGCTGCCAGCAGACAGGGGACTGGGGAGCAGCTGCAGGAGGGGCTGGGCAGGGGCACAGAGGATGGGCAGAGACCTGCCTTTGTGCTCACTGCAGCCTCCTGGCCCACAGCTCTTTTCAAGGTCCACGAATTCATACACTGGGCCCCTAGTTTAAGTATAAACACACTGTGAACTGGTACCATATTTGTTTTATTCCAAGTTGTAGCCCTAGAGACGATCATTTCTGTAAGATGAATTGTGGCCTTCCCCAAATGTATATGTTGAAATCCTAAGTCCCAGTATCTCAGAATGTGACTGTATTTAAAGATGGGGCCTTTAAAAAAGTGATGAAATTACAAAAAAGTTGATAGTATGACTGATGTCCTTATGAAAAGAAGAAATTTTGGATACAAGGGGAGGCACCAAGGATGCACACGCACAGAAAAGACTTTGTGAGCACACAGCAAGAAGGCAGCCATCTGCAAGCCAAGAAGAGATGCCTCAGAAGAAACCAAACTTGCCAACACCTTGATCTTGGTCTTCTAGTCCACAAAACTGTGAAAGGTGAATACCTGTGAGTTACGGTACCTAGCCTGTGGTACTTTGTTCTGACAGTCCTGGAAACTAATACAAGCATTATATTACAAAATAATTACTTCACAATATAGATTTAATGAATACATGAATTAATGGAAAAACAAAAGCAAAATCCAATAGCATAACATTCATTCCACAATGCTCATGTCTGGGCTACCAAAAAAAAAAAAAATGTTCTTTTACTCTTCATCACAACTAAATAAGAAACTAATTCTGTCCGTTCAAAAATGGTACAGAACCAGCTTTACAAAAAAAAAGTAATATAAAAAAGAAAGATTGATGATGTACTCTGTGCTGTTGACACTGCTAAAGATGAAGTCTATGAGCTAGCACAGCTCTTGATAAATGATGATACGGCTGTGTCCATGGGATCTTTGAATGATGGGACCCATAGCCAGTGAAATAAGAATATTTCTTTTTTCTGAGATATTTTATAGAAATAAATCTAAGTGTTATCAGAAGAAAAAAAACAACAACAATAGAATGCCAAGACATTATAAACATCTTTCTCAGAGATATTTTATTAAGTTTAATATTTATAGATTCCTATCACCTTTGTTTTTAGGAGCAAACTTTATGCTGAGTCAGAGGTGAAGGTGTTCTTGTACTTCTTGTCTTTTAAAATTATTTCCATTGTCTCATAGTTACAATTGTCTAATATCCTTTTACTACTCTTTTCTTCGTCAGATCTTCCTTTGGAAAAGAGACAAATACATATTTATTCTTTAATGTGAATTCCCATTTAACTGCTCTACGGGATGTTTAGATGGCAAGCCATATCTTAAATTGCAGAATGGAAAATCCTTGACAAAGTAAACTGAGACATCAGATTTTAGAGTTGGGAAGTCCTTCTTACAGATTCCGAAGACATATAAGCCTACCTTTGCCTCTCTAAATACAAAGCTTAAATCTAGTTTACTAATAAACAAAGGTTCTTCCAGATTATATGGCACATCATAGAAGAAAGCTCAGTATTTCTGTCAGTTAACAGTCTACTCTGGAGATATTTTTGATGTTTGGGTCACTGTCACCACGGCCCACAGCTGGTTGTACCTGCTTGGGCAACTTATTAGAAAACAACTTGAATTGTCTGACTTAATTACAAATAAAAAACATTTCCATTAGGTAAACTGTTTACTGAGTTGTAATTAGGAAACCAAGATTTTTCTTTCTCAGAGATTTTATACACAAGACATGGATAAGGAGTGAATGGGCAGGTAGTGAGGCAGAGAGATACACATACTTCTTAGTAGTCTGGAAAAGACATTAATTTATTTCACATTCATCAGACATTTCTTAATAATAGGTTGAGAACTATGTTAGGGGGTAGACATCAACAACAACAACAAAAAAGTCAGTTAACACAAGCCCTAAGTCAGAGAAGCCACAAGGCAATAAAAAGCTGAGGTAATCAGCATCATTATTGTGGAAAACAGTATGGCGTTTCCTCAAAAAATTGAAAATGGAACTCCCATTTGACTTTGTAATATCACTTCTAGGTATATATCCAAAATAAAACAGAAACACCAATCAGAAAGGATATATGCACCCTGATATTGTTCATAGCAGCACAATTTACAATAACTAAGATTTGGAAACAGCCAAAATGCCCATCAGTAGATAAGTAGGATTAGAAAAATGTGGTACATCTACATAATGGAATACTACGCTGCTGTAAAAAAAGGGGGGGGGGGCGGATTCTTACCATTTACAACAACATGGATGGAACTGGAGAGCATTATGCTAAGCGAAGTAAGCCAGTCAGTGAAAGATAAATATTACATGATCTCACTCATTTGTGGAATATAAAAAACATCATAAACTGATGAACAAAAATAGATACAGAGACTAAGAATAATTGAACAGACTGTCAAACTACAGCAAGAACGCAGGGAGGGGGGTAAGAGATCAACTGAAGGACTTGGTAGTCCAAGAAAGGAGAGCAAAACCAAAAGAATAAAAATAAAATAAAATATGCAACATCGTATCTAATAAGAGAAACATGCAAATTGACCATACCTCTGTTACACTCACAAGCCATGCCCATACACACCCACCAGCCAATCAGAGCAGCTATATACAAATTAACACAACTAAGATGGTGGCTGGCAGCCACAGACCTGGAGTAAGCAGGAGGCTTGGTTGCCCCTGCAATGGAGGAAGCCAAGCTTACCACCTGCCCTGACTGGCTCCACTCAAGGCAACAAAGTTTCAATTATAGAAGATAAATAACACAAATGCCAGAATAA
>NW_006283544.1:4387210-4391831 GCF_000327345.1 Myotis davidii
TTGCTCAGACACATGCCAGGCTGACTGCTGCCAGTACAGCGGTGGTGGCGGGAGTCTCTCCGGCCACCTCAGCAGTGTTAAGAATGTCCGACTGCAGCTTAGGTCTACTTCCCGCTGACAAGTGGACATCCCCTGAGGGTTTCTGGGCTGCCAGAAGGATGTCTGACTGCCAGCTTAGGCCCAATGCCCCAGGGATCAGGCCTAAGCCAGCAGGTGGACATCCTCCGAGGGTTCCTAGACTGCGAGAGGGCACAGGCCAGGCTGATGGACCCCCCCACCCCCCGAGTGCACAAATTTTTGTGCACCCAGCCTCTAGTTTATGTAATAAAAACCCAGAGGTCATAACATCATACTGACCAAAGACCAGTCACCAGGAGGCTGCATACACAGGGAGGCATGTGCAGGTGGGCTGGGACTTGACTCTTGGTCCCACAGCATGGCAGGACTTGACTCAAGGGAGTCCCACAGCACTGGTGGAACTCAGTGGAGTCCAACTGCACAGCGGGGTCTGGGGTCCCGGCTCTCATACAATTTCACATGTTGGGTCACTAGCTTTATTATAAAAATCAAGGAGTGTTCTATTAAAGTGCCAAGTATACATCACACAACTTCAATATTTAAAAACCTACACACAATCTTATTTCATCTATAGGCCATCCATTGTACAATTCATCACTCCCCCAAATTATTTTTACTTAAATCCAGTTATCAAATTATTTTATCTGAATATCTTAATATCTATGTTTAAATGATTGGGTCTCAAAACTTATAACTTATAATATTTTTTCACCTAAGATATTTAACAATAACTTTTCAATAATGGATAAATATCCAGTCAGTTTTTACATATCCTTAGTTATATACCACAGTGGTTCTTAAATAACTCAGCCTCAGGAAATCTTTATACTCTTAAGGATTATTGAAATCTCCAAACATCTTTTGCCTTAAGGAATTGTATCTATTAATATTTATTTTATTATTATAAGTTAAAGCTGTTTTAATTTTGTCATTCATTTATTTAAGAACAACAAAAAGCAATGCCATTTTAACCAAAATTCCACATCTTTAATGAAAAATAACTGATTTCCTCTTTAAAAGTGAGCAGAGAGGGAGTTGTTTAACAGAAGACTGCTAGGTTCTCATATCTTGTTTTGCATCCAATATGTTGCTATTTATTGTTATACTGAAAAAATATAAAGAAATTTGGCACCTTACACATAAGTAGCTGAAAAGAGCTTTGTGGTGGGATGGGATCTCAGGGAGTCCTCTGGGTGAGGCCATTAAAGTATATCAGGCCCAAACCAACCAAGATTTGTCCTAATGAAAGGAGAGCTCTGCACTGGTCAGGCTTCTAAGGGAAAAATTATCCCTTCCAAGAGCCACACAACTCAGTCTGTCCCAGATTCGGCCAAGAGTGTGAGCTCAGCAGGGTGGCATCCCCTCAAGTTGGGAGGGGGATGGGGACACTTGGAGCCTAGAGTGTGGGGCCAGTGGATATCCCATGAGGGGGAAGCATATATGAGGTTCACAGGAAAGTGGGAGGGATGGCCCCCACCCTAAAGCCACACAACTCTGTAACTGATACCCCTTGAGTCTGCTGGTTCCTCTGTACACTGGCCCAGGCATATGACTCCTCAGCAGGAGGTGAGCTCTACATGGTGGGGTGAGAGGAGTCCAGAGGGTGGGCTACTGCATCCCCCCATATGCCTGATGCCATATGGAAGGGAGTGCTCCACCCCAAAAAGATGGTGTCTGCAGTATGTGAGAGGATCTCAGCAGAGAGAGCTGGCCCTATAGCTTCCTCCCCAGAGCCACAAACCCTAGTCTCTTTTCATAAGTATCTAGTCTGCTCTGCCCTCCTTCTAACAGAGCCCAAGGTGAGTGGCTGAGAATGGGATTTGGTGCATTGGCCCTTTATGAGGATGCCGTCTCTGGCAGACTCCTGTCTCTCCCTGGTGGACAGAATCCCTACTGATTTTCACAGCCATATGTTATATGGGCACCTCTTCCAGGCTCTGGTGCTCTGGGCTGGAGAGCCCAGCATGGGGTTGAGATCCCATGGGAACCTTTGCATCTGCAATATCCCTCCAGAATCCCAGTCTTCTCCCTTTGAGGCAATGCCAGCCCTTTTTGCATCTACACCTTTCCTACCAGTCTTGATAAGGCTTCTTCTGTAAACCCTTGGTTATAAGACTTCTGTTCAGCTAGTCTTCAGTTGGTTACTCAGGTTTATTTTTTATATCTTTGTTGTAATTCCAGTTTGGTCCTGGGAGGAAGTGAGTGTAACATCTACCTACTACACTGCCATACTGGATCCCTCAGAACTTACTTTCTTGTAACTGAAAATTGTATCCTTTAACGTGTATCTGCCCACTTTCCTCTCCTTCCAGCCCTGCTAACCACTATTCTATTCTCTGTTTCAATGAAATTGACTTCCTCCTCCCCGCCCCCACCCCCCGGAAAAATTCCACATATAAGACATACCATGCAGTATCTTTCTTTTTTGTAAGCTGAAGCTCTAACCCCCAGCACCTCAGGCTGTAAATATATGGAGGCAGGGTCTTTACAGAGGTAGTTAAAATAAAATGAGATATTATGGGAGTGGCCTCATTCAGTATGTCTACCTCTGTAAAGAAATTGATTTCCATCATTTATGCTACCCAGAATGTGGTACTTTGTTATGTAAACCCCTGAAAACTAATATGCTCTCTACCTCTCTTTATCTCTCTCACTTTCCGTACTTGCCATATGTAGTAAGAAAATTTGGTTTTTAGTACTGTGGTGCCTCACCTTGTGGATTGTGATGATTGCACCCCTGTGATATCATTTAACTTACTGTCCTCTGTACTTACATAAATTATTAGTTTCTTTTATAGGAAGTTTCAGGCTCATTTTGTGAACATAACTACATAAATTATCCTTTATATTTTCATGAGAATTAACATAATATCTGGGACCATCTGTTTTTTTATAATGTTAGAAGTCATTTTGGATCATTGCCATTAGTTTATTTATGTTTAAAAATGATAAACCATCCAAAAAAAGACATAGCTGAGTTGTAGTGAGGCCTCAAAATGATAAAACATGTTAAAGCATTTGACATTTAACCTTCAATTCAAACCTTTAAGGTTGTTATTGTTAGAGTCCATGTTTTATTAAGAATAAAACTGAACTTGAAAGAGGTTAAGTTGTTTGGTTAAAATCAAAAGTCTAATAAGAATTATAACCCATACTTGAACCCATGTTTACTTACAGTATTTGTGTCCTTTTCACTCTAGCACTGACTTCTTGGAAGTCAGAAAATATGAATAATGTGTTAGATGATGGTAGCATTAAAAAAATTTAAATATCACTAATAAAATGATATAGTATTATAAAGAAGAATTATGTGGGGAATGAACACATATTGATTTTATTGAGCATAGTATGATTATAAGTAAAATTTCCCTTTAATTTTAATATTATAATATTAATGTATTACTTATAGAATCACAATAAAAGTATTTTGATCTTTAAAAATACCTTGAAGTAATTTTGAATGTAGAATGCTATGGAATGTTGGTAAAGTGGACAGAATAGTCAGAGATAAAGTAGCTATTTCTGAACAAAGTTAAATGCTGATTGTTACTACATGTAAAACTAGTTAGGCTAATAGGTTAATAGGTTTTCCCACCTATAACTGACAACAGTAAAAATATATGAGGTCAACTGCTACAACAAATTATCAGTTACTTTAAAAGAAACAAATCTTTGCTTTAGAAACTATGTACCTACTTGTACATATATATGTGTATAATATCAATTACAGTTCACAACAACATTGTGATATAGGTATTAGTGTATTTATTTTACAAAGAAAGAAAATTAGGTACAGATAATAGTTTTCAACATCATTCAGCTGGTAAGTGTAGAACCAAGAATGGCAAAATGGCACTCAAAATGTCAGCTTACAAAACATATGCACGCACTACACTATTTGAGTTATAGCTATCATATTACTTTAAAATATTATATCCAAAACTGTCAATTGCTTGAGAAAATTGATTTATTAAATTATTTGGATTATTGTTCCAAGGTAGTTATAAGAACAATGCACACACCATACATTGTGTTTTATTTGAAATATTTTGTAAGAAAAAAAACCCAATAGCATATGAAGAGAGGAATTAATTTCATTAAGCATTAGCTTTATAGAGAAAATTTTCTTTTTTACATATCAACCAATAATTATATTTCCTATTGTGATCCATTCATTTTAATCAAACTACCAAGTTTATTGGGAATTTCTCTTTGATGCACTTTAGCTGTCAGTAGGGGATCTATAAAGCATACTTCAATGTACGACCAAGATCTTTTGTCCTATGATTGTAGGAAGTAAATCTTTATAGATTTACTTCCTACAACAAAATTGGAAAATGAAACAAAGAAAAGATGAGATCTTGCAGGCTGAGTCAAATAAATACTTTTTTTTTTTCTACAGAGAGGAAATTCTATAAATGACACGAGTTTAGTATCTTCAAGCCACATATTTAAGGATACTTTGGTATGCTTTGTAATATAGAAACAAAAAATTAGACAATTTTGAAAAATAAATGATCCATAAACAACATCTAAATTCATA
>NW_006283544.1:4392110-4397897 GCF_000327345.1 Myotis davidii
CTTTCAAAAGAAAGACATTTGCTAGTTTATCACAGATAAACTGGCTGACGGAAAGGCATTGAGGAAGACTGTTTTGAGGAAATGTGAGAGTTCTGGGATCTAGGATTGAAGGAAGCAGCCACCATGATCCCAACTTCCTCTGGGAACCAAAATGAATTATTTCAGGAGTACATCCAGAGTCCCCAATAGGATGCCAGATCAAGTACAGTGTGCCAAGTTAAACTTGAATTTCAAATATACAACTTTTTAAAAGAATAACTATGTCCCACATATTGCATAGAACATATCCAAAATAAAAATTAATGGCCAGCCAGCGTGGCTCAGTGGTTGAGCATCGACCCATGAATCAGGAGGTCATGGTTTAATTCCTGGTCAGGGCACATGCTCGGGTTGCGAGCTCAATCCCTAGTAGGGGGTATGCTAGAGGCAGACAATCAATGATTCTCTCATCATTGATGTGTCTTTCTCTCCCTCTTCTTTACTCTCTGAAATCAATAAAAATATATTTTAGAAAAAGTAGTCATTTTTGCCTGAAATTCCAATTTACCTGCTTGTTCTGTACTTTTATCTGTGAAATCTAGGAAAGCTCCCTGGAAGCTGCCATAGGTGATCCCAGCCTCCCATCCACAGCTGCTCACAGAGAATGAAGGTGTTCTTCTAGGTTTCTCTCTACAAGAGAGTGTGAATGGAGAGATGTGGAGTTGACAGCGCTCAATCGGCTACGTTAGCTTACCTAGTGTAATCATAGCTCAAACACAAATATTTATTATGATATTTTATTCCTATTGTGATTGATATTTATTTTGTTACTTAAATATCATCATTTTTATGGATGCATAGTATCCCATTTACCATATCTCACATTACTGAATATTTATGTTGCTTTCTAAATTATTTCAAGTATAATAGATAAAATTAAACATTAATGAATAAGAAAAAAATGTCAGAGATGATTTTCCAAATGAAACAAAATGTGAGATAGTCATAGTAAATAGAACAAGAACAAGAAAAGTGCAAAACAAAAGCAGATACATGAGAAAAACAATTGGAGTAAAAATTACAATATAATGATATAGTGTATAAGGGACACATCAATGATAAAGTGTATAAAGGATGCAGTTGAGTTAAAAAGGGATCTTAGAAAAGCTGCAGAAATTCATGGCAAATAATGACATGCTTTAACAAAGGCTTTCAAAATATTAATTTACAAGAGCTGTAGAATTAATTTTTTAAGTTTTACATGCTAATAATATCAAAACAGAGTTAAGTTTGATATTAAATCATTAAGAGCATGTATAAGGGTCAAAATATAGAACCAACCTACAATAAGCAAGGATTCTAGCCTTGGTTCACATATTACCACTATGACATTTTCCTGTCAGTTACCTTCACTCACTATACTATTATTTCTCTTGCTATTTGATCTGAAGCTCACTTCACCATAGAGAGATTCAGTATATAGAACTTTAGAAGTCCTTAAGAATATTTAGTTCAAGTTACTTCTTTGTATAGAAAGTTCTCCAATGGAGCCTGAATGGGGGGCATCTAAGCTGTGTTTGAATAAATCAACAGCTCTCACACCACTTCACTAAAAACGTAGTTTCTTTTTTTTAATATATATTTTTATTGATTTTAGAGAGGAAGGACGAGGGAGTGATAGAAATATCAATGATGAGAGAGAATCATTGACGGTTGCTTCCTCCATGCCCCCCACTGGAGATCGAGCTCGAAACCCAGGCATGTGACCCTGACCAGAATTGAACCTGGAATCCTTCAGTCAACAGGCCAACACTCTAGCCACTCAGCCAAACCAGCTAGGGAAGAACGTAGTTTCTTAATAAGTTCTCCCTGCTTCCCTCTGATTCCTAATTGTTAGTCTCAGTTTCCTGGTTAAGTTCTCTTTAAAAATGCAATAGGATATTTGGAATAGGCAGAATCTCCCCTTCATTGTGAAGTCTGGCAGAGCCTCTGTAATTAGGTTTCCAAACTTGCTCCTCCCTGGAAAACTTCCTTTAAATGGTGTATGTCTTGCATGGAAAACGTTGATATTACTACATCTGTTGACCTGAATAGTATAACTGATAAAGATTAGTAATATTTGTGGATTTTGGGATATTGTCATCTTTCAGTACAAAATTGAGTTGTAAAAATAAATTTAATATGACTCTCTTATTCTTTAGTTTTAAAGAACATATATGCAATTATAGGTTACAAAGGACATTTTTACTTATATAGCTAATATTATTTGACATTGAAAAGCAATTTTAATTTTAAGTTGTTTTTCTTAAATGTCATGCAATTTTATGCAACCACATGATGTTTCATTGGCAATATTTTGGACCAGAATTTACATTTTTGCCATTTTCTAGTCACTATGATTAAGTCTGTTTCTCAAACATAACTAATTAATGGATATTAAGTAATTATTAATATTACTTTGATCACAATATTACTTAAACTTACAAAGAATGTATACCTTAAATATAAGTATCACTTTAAATCTTATATCATTTACATATACAATGTTCATTTAATATAGTGAATACTATTGTTTGGCTGAAATACAACCTGCATTTGCAGTGTGATTTTTACTTAATTAATATTTTTAAAGGTATTGTAGCTAAAACTGTTGTGTTCCATGTTGTCTTAATTTTTCACCATGTTCGATATATTGTATATATTTTTGTATTGAATATTATGAATATTGCTATTGTTTTCTGTATGGACTTTAATCCCAATCCCTTCTTTGCTTTTCTAAACTTAAGTAGGAAACAATTTCCTCTCTTTTTCAGCCTTATGCCTTATTTTCTATTTCTACTCTTAACCCAGTTCCTATTCCAAAAGTTGACTGACAGTTCAAATTTACTGAAATTAAAGTTTCCACTGTTGAAGGAGATATAAATACATTTGCATACATCCTAATTTCCTCCAAAGAAACAGATGGATGGGGAGATCGTAGAGTAACATGCATTTAACTAACAATGTCAGTCACATAGAATTATATGAAGACTAAACATAGCACTTCTCTTATGATTTTACTTTCAGTGCACTCTTTCATACATATCATTTATCTAGGAAGATTGAGTATGGCCATTTACAATCCCATTTGGAAAATGGGTAGATGAGATATCAAGCTGACTCTATAAAAAATACTGTTACAGGACACATTTGTCAACTACAATATATAATACTTGTGTATCAATCTGTCAGCATAACTTTATTAGTGGGCTTGCAGCTTCACTCATCTATCTTTATCTGCTATGAAATGTCACATGGTATTAGTTCTATAGCACAATAAAACAAATGGATACTTTATGGCCTCCAATTGAAAATAAATGTTTCATGGAAAACATTTTTCTTTTCACTGGATCTGAAATACAAGCATATGGTTACTTTTCATTGTGTCTACAAATTTTTAAAAGAAAACAAAACAAACAACCCCCCCCCCCCACTAAAGTCAGTTTTGTTACTATTCAAAAGAAACTGCATTACTTTACTAAGTTGGAAGTTTCTTAGAGTGTTAGTACTCCAATGAACACCAGTGATGAGCATTACAATGTGTAAGAAATCTGTACTGCTACCTTGTGGTTGAAGATGGAGCAGAGCAGTACATTTGTGTATTGTCAGGTGTCAGGAGACTTGCCTAAGAACAGAAGTCAAGCCCTCGCCAGTGTGGCTCAGTTGGTGGGCACCAAAACTTTGCCAGTTAGATTCCTGGGCAAGGCACACGCCCAGTTTGTGGGCTCGATCCCTGATCCCCAGTAAGCGGCATGCATGAGGTAGCCAGTCGATATTCTGTTTTCACATTGATGTTTTTCTCTCTCCCTCTCCCTTTCTCTCGCTAAAGAAAAACAAAACATTAAAGAAAATAATGGAAGTCAATCTAATACCTTTACCTATCTTTATCTATTTTTAAGCCCACTTTTTCTTTCCTTCCTCAAAAAGCTTAATTTTAACTTCCTATTTGGGGATTTTAAAATTCCATTCAGTATGTATTAATTAAATCATTTTTAAATGAATAAATGATAGAACATATTTTGAGACAATTGAAACACCTAAATGAGAACATTTTTATAGATATTCATATATATGACTTGCATATCATTTATTACAATAAATATTTTTAATTAACATATTTAATTAACATAAATACAAGCTAGGTTCTAATAACATTCATGCTGATATTTAATTATATATTATGTGAAACCCTGTGTACAATTGTATATGTCAATTTCTTATGGACTCATTGCTCATTAGTTCACTAATTGTTGTTTTGATTTTTCACTTTCTTTACATTAATTTATTTACACTCTGACAAACTCTTATCCTGACTTTATGGCTCCTTTATTGTGTGTTTTTTCTTTTGTTTATCCTCCACATCCTTGACATAAAAGTCAATAGTCTTCTTGTTTTATTTACAATTCACACATTAATTATTGTTTCTCAAACATTAACTGCCTGAGATTTACATTTGGTCATAACTAAATATTGGGTAATAGCTATAACATTTACATAATATTAATATCATACTGTGTTCCTATTTTTTTATATATTTTATTGATTTTTTACAGAGAGGAAGGGAGAGAGATAGAGAGTTAGAAACATCGATGAGAGAGAAACATCGATCAGCTGCCTCCTGCACATCTCCCACCAGGGATGTGCCCGCAACCCAGGTACATGCCCTTGACCGGAATCGAACCTGGGACCTTTCAGTCCACAGGCTGACGCTCTATCCACTGAGCCAAACCGGTTTCGGCATTGTGTTCCTATTTTTATAGCTTTCACATAATTCCCATTTTAAGAGCCAAGACTTGATAACACAAAGCAAGTTTTTGCCTTTTTTTCCTTTCATTTTCTGGAAAAAGATATGTGTTTTAACCATAATAACTAGGCAATAAAGCTATATTCTCTAGGCAGGAGAGAAGGATGCAAAAATTGTTCAGGCAGGGAGATAGAAAAGCCTACTTCTTCTCTCCTATGGAGACTATAAGAAAAAGAAGTATAACGAGAGAGTTCTAGGAATTTTAGTGGATTTGCAGGTGCTGAGTGAAAGAACTGAGACACATTATCCAGTACTACTCGGAACGGATTCAGGGGAATAAACCTGTCAACTAGGTGTTATAAAAAAAGATCCCTAGATAGTACTCAATCCTCTCACAGTTTCCTTTTTTTTTTCTTTTTTCTTTCTTCTTTTTTCTTTTTCTTTTTAACAGAAGGAATTTAGGAAACACTTTGAGAATTCAGGAGATAATCCATCATGTAGCCTGATAAGGTGGCTAAAGGGATCTTCAAAGAAGAGGCAGGAGGATGCTGTTATAGTTGCTGGGCTATTGCATTGAAGAACCAAAGAAACAACTTGACATATAGGGTTATCTACAGAACCCATAAGTGTCAATGTCAAATCAACCCAGCGAAAGAGGTGTCCAAGCCCTTTCCAAGGGAAGGTAACAAGGCACAAATAGACTGACCGCGCATTTCCACACTAGATGATATCAATGCAACTGGAGATTAAACCTCAGAGCGATACAATCATTGGAACCAGAAGAATGCTATTCCAAAGATTTTATTTAAGCCACTTGCAACCCTAATATACAGAGAACCCAATACACAGAGAAGTAGATTAAAGTGCACAAAGTCTAAGCACTTGTCCATCTAAGAATGAATCATCTAAAGGAGACTATTTGAAATGGCAATATTAAGATATACTTTCTTGATTTATTTTCTTAACACAGAGAAGAGTGTCGGGAGATAATTCCCCATGGGCCTTTTATATTTCTGCACGTCTTG
>NW_006283544.1:4397916-4408819 GCF_000327345.1 Myotis davidii
GAATGGTGGCGTGGCAGGGGCAGAAAAACTTGCTGTTTATTGAAATGACTTTCCTATCATTAATATTTAATCAATTAATTAATGTGGCTTAGTAATAAAATCAAGAATATTTTGGCTCACAACATTAAAATTATGAATAAACATTGGCTGTGCAATCTAAAAAATTAAGTAACAGTGCAGTGTTTTAAGCACATCACTAAATAAGCCATGAAGGCAAATAAAGTTTGCAATTTATATTCAGCTATAGGAAATTAAGTCTAAACACAAATTCCCATACTGCAAGGGATAAATAACTTAACTATGGCTAATATGATGTCATCTAAAGACCTGAACAAGTGAAATTAAAATAATTTATGGTGTGTAAAATAAAAATAAATTTTGTCTTTTAATGTGAGCATTAAATTTATATGAGGAAATAAACAGATTAATCAAGAAATCTCACATTACTTTTAAACTTGTTTGTCACATACACTTTTGCTATAGTGGCACTCTTCTAATGATAAAACACTACTTTGCTGTGAAAGCATACCTCACTAAATTATTTTTATTCATGGAATAGTTTAGAATATTCTCACATAAGTTGTCTGAAATTTTAGTTGGGCATAGAATTAGGTTACAGTCAACATAAATACAAGCTAGGTTCTAATAACATTCATGCTGATATTTAATTATATATTATGTGAAGCCCTGTGTACAGAGGAATACATTTATAACAAGGCTTAATTGTAACTAAAGTTGTTAAGTTTTAAGCATCATAATATTGATATGATATTGATGCAATATTTTAAATTGAATGAGATAGAGACACATGAATAGATAAACTGATGCAATGCCACTATCCGTTATATATTCAGGTACACACAAATACAGTTACACACACACACCACATTTGTATGAACAGAAGTAAAATATTGGTATCTCAAATTGAATATTTGCAAAATAACATAATGAGAAAATTTGTACCACTAATAATAATAATAATAATAATAATAAAATAATAATAATAAGAAGAAGAAGAAGAAGAAGAATACCTTTTTTCTTTATATTGTTCCTTGAAGATATTTTAATCCTCTAAGTAATAGGATGTTTAACTAAATGTGACTCAACAAGCAAAATTAGAATATTTTTATATGAACTTAACCAGACTCCCAGGAGAATTAGTATAGCGCTCAAAAATATCAAGAAGACTTAGGCTCTTGCTTCTCCTACGTAGCCATCTCTGCTATATTTGTTTTGTGCTCACGCTTATTTCCTCACCATCACAAGAAGGCTGCAAAGCTGGAGGCATCATATGCTCTCAGGAGAATTTTTCCTCTTTTTTCTTCCTATTTGTATTATGGAAAATTATATTCCTCAGTAATCTCTCAAAAGACTCCTTTTTATACTGATTAATGAAATTGAGTCATATGTCCAGCCCTACTCTAATTACAGTCAAAGAGGAGTGGTTTTCTTATAACTCATTAATTTTTTAATAAGGTTTCTCCTACAGATCCTGGCATAAGAGAACTCTTTCTTTCTAGACGTATTACAACCTGATGTCTGAAGAAACTCAGTAAGAAGAAAGGGAATGATAGATGTGGGGTAATGTACCAGTAGGAGACTAAGCTAGTATATATTTACATAATTAAGTGAGAAACTAGCAAAGAAATTCCATAAGGGCATAATGGTAAATAAGATAATTTTTGAATCAAAAAATGGCAGATTTGGCCAAAGCATTGTACAGATGGAAAGTATATTCAAATTGAGAGTGTTTATTTGCTCAGGAACAAAAGACTTCCCTTTAGTAATAGAATATTTCTATGGTAAAGATCTACTATGAAGGCTGTGAAAGGTCTGACATTTTAACTGAGTTGAAAACTCACCATTTAGCTTGGCACACGTTCATGGATGGTGGTTGAAGACATGAGACTCATGTGTCAAAGATAAAATGACATATTATTCCTCACACCTTTTGTAATAGCTAATCAATATTTTTGTGTTGGTTCCCTGGATTTCAGTTCTCACTGGTGGATGCAAAAAGGACCAGATGACACTTGATACACACTGGATTGTGTAAAGAGAAACTGTATTTTATGATGACAATAAATAAACGTGTCCTAATCGAACTCCCGGGGGTATAAGGGAATCTGCTTGTTGCTTTATTAAAATATGGTACCTCTGATTTCCAACATTGTTGTCTAAAAACATTCATAAAGTGGTAGTCCTTAGGAAAGGACAGTCCATTCCTTATTCACAGGACAGAATAGTGAACACACCTACGTAGAATCACATTCCTAACAATATCCACACACACACACACACACACACACACACACACACACACACGCCCACTTCTAGACCATCTTGGTTCCTGGTGAATTTTTGTGTAAGTATAAACTGTTTAGACCATTCTGACAAAGGCAGGGACAAAAGCATTAAGTTTCTCTTATGCAGTGTTTAATTAAAACTACTAGTAACACAGCACCAAACAGTAGAATTAGGCCAAGCTGCATACTTTCTAGGGTTTCAGAATAAACCAGCTGTATAATTCCAATACATCATCAGAATTCATCTTAAAAATCCAAGTGGCTTTCTCCTTAAGTTTTAGTATTGACCTCTCTATTTGTGCCAAGGAACTAGCTTACCTGGAGTAGAAATATTATTGACAATTTTACAAACTACTCTTTGGGGAGGATACATAATTGATGAAAATATTGCCTTGAAGCAGCGTGACCATATAAAAGAGACTTGGTTAGTAGTTAGATTCAAATAGATATTCAAAACTTTATTGAGGAATTCTATATTTTCCTTAAAATATTTCAGTGGTCACGATTATAAATATTTAATTATATTAAATTTAACCATTTTATATCATGTATTTAGGCATTATAGCAAACATATTTAAAAACCGGTGCTGCAAAACAGGGACCATTGAGAATGGGCACACTAATCACTCAGAGTAGACATGAGCTATGAAAAACACTCCAGCTGCACTGGGGAGAACTAGCTCATAGGGATTCAGTAAGGCGAGAAAATGTTCATTTATGTAGACACCATCTTCTAGTAATTTGGAGTGATTATTTGCTTCACTGATGAATTATAAAAATCAATCAGATGGAAGCTATTTTTAACATCCCACAAATATTCATGACAAAATATCATTGAGATAATGCACTATTTGATAGCACTGAAATTTAGAAGCTTGACGATATAGGAAAATAACATTTCAGATGCTATTTTAATTTTTACTAACAATCTAGTATGACCAGAGTATGATTTCTTTTTAGATTGGTTTTACTCTGCCTTAGTTACTTACTTGCTCACATGTCTCATTGGAAATTGTGTGCAACTGTGAATTTACAGCAAATAATTGGATTCATTCTAATCACAGTTTTCATGCTGCTGTAATATCTGCATAATAAAACAGTCATTTACACAAAGTAAAGTACCAAAAACTAAAACTGTATTTTCAACTTAACCTTAAGACGAATGGGCCTGAAAATTATTCACAGTAGGTGGAAATGGAAAAGAGTTTTGTTATAGAACTTTATAAAGCCTTAAGATATTTTTAAAATTTATAACAAAATAATTTGTGATAGTGTACAGTACATAAATTTTAATTATACTTTGCTTTGAAAAATACATTTTAATAAATAGCATAATACTAACATTAGTATCATATAAAATTAATAACATATTAACATACTTTTAATCAGGCCTAGAATAAAATGTTAGTTTCTGTTACTCTGTTACGTAGGGGGTCATATGAAAATATGTATGTCATCAACCAAGCTCATATGCAGAGTTCTTATACACAGAGTGCAGGTAAATTCAAGTGACTATCAGAAGGACTCAGGTATACATATATAAAACTGCAAAGGTACTTTGAATATTTTATATAAATAATGTGTTTTCTGCCATTTTGAAACAGGTAGGTTTTATAAGAGAGAAAAATACATTGTTGTTACTCTATAGGTCTGCATATATTTATACCTTTATAATCAGGAATGTATGCTTAGGTATTTGATAGGTATTTTATTAGATAAAATCCTATTAAGACACCATTATTATGTTAAGTGTAATTTCACTATTAAATTTAGAATACAGGAAATTTCCTATTAATTGTTTTATTTAACCTGTTATAATTTATGTCAGATAAATTAAAATATTTTAGTAGTTTCATAATTTTGTTCATATTTTCTTGTTTAAGTTAAAATTTCCACAGATGCTTCAAAATTAATGTTCTGAAATTAATCCAGAGAAGCAGATTCTTAGAAAGCTGTTAATAAGATTTAGTATCATGAAATAATAGTTCCAAATTGAGTTCAAATATCTGTTCTAGACTGATGAGATAGCTGTATGACCTTGGGCAAAAAATCACTTAATTGCTATTTTAAATTTTTTGTCACTTGTTAAATGAGAGAATATAGCATAATATATCTAACCTTCTATCCATTTTAGTTCTAAATCAGAGGTTCTCAACCTGTGGTCGCGACCCCTTTGGCGGTCGAACAACCCTTTCGCAGGGGTCACCTAAGACCATCCTGCATATCAGATATTTACATTATTATTCATAACAGTAGCAACATTACAGTTATGAAGTAGCAACGAAAATAATTTCATGGTTGGGTCACAACATGAGGAACTGTATTTAAAGGGCCAGAAGGTTGAGAACCACTGCTCTAAATCATGAATGGGTGTTTAATGCTAACAACCTCTTCAGAGTTATAGTTAAAATCTATCAATATTCAGCAATGTTTCAATTCCCTAATTTGGCCTAAAATACACTTGCATTATGTAAAAGTAGTAAGTCAAGAGAGCAAGAGTGTAATTCCATCTTCTATCTACATGGTGAATGTTTTCTATTCTTTGAGAATAGAGAAATCACCAAAGGAGATTTTATGTCAGGACATTAGACCTGATCTTTCCACCTGAATGAAATCTTTCAGCTCTTTGACCAGTTATAAGAATGATCTCCTCATCCCTGGGAGGATCATATATACCATATATATATATGGTATTATTTAACTACCATTGAATTCCATCAAGCAGATATGCCTCACTTTTCTTAGAACAACTGGCCTTTCTGGGGTTCTACCAAAATATCTCTGCCTCCAGGCTTATCTGCTTATCTGGAGCAAACTCCCATGAATCTGTCCTGCAATGACTCCTTTAGTCATTATGACTTTTATTATCCAAACAAAACTGTCACCTGTCCTGATCTATGCCTTTCTGTACATATCCACAACTAACTTCTACAGTCAACTAATATTTTTGACCTTATCTTGCTCCCATGATGACTGCCAGTACTCAAACATAATTACACTAATTTTTTTATTGGGAAGCAGTTTTCTTTCCTATGGCTCTAAAAGTAGCTATTAGTGAAGGCTTAGAAACATCCTATATAATCCTATATAATAAAGAGCTAATATGCAAATGATTGCCACACCCTCGCACCCTCACACTGGAACTGCTCAGACACTCAATGATGGGGAGAGAGGAATGGGGACCAGCCAGGCTGCTGCCTGAGAGAGGGACAAGACACCCACCCTGCGGTCCCAGGTGCCAGCTGCTGCACCTGTGCCTGAGGCCCGGGAAAGGGACAAGCCACCTGCCCTGTGATCCTGGGCACCTGTGGCTTTGGCCCAGGCGAAGCCACCTGCCAAAGGTCCCCTGTGGCTATGGTTGGCCCGGGCAAAGCCAGCCCGGGTCCCAGGGGCCTGTGACCGGCCAGAGTAGGGAATCCTGGGTCCTGGGTGCAGGGCGAGGCAGAGATGGTTAGGGGCGATCAGGCCAGCAGGGGAGCATTTAGGGGCAATCAGACAGGCAGGCAGTGGGGTTAAGGGTGATCAGGCAGGCAAGCAAGCAGTTAGGAGCCAGCAGTCCCAGATTGCAAGAGGCAGTTGGACATCCCCCAAGGGGTCCCGGTTGGAGAGTGTGCAGGCTGGGCTGAGGGACCCGCCCCCACCTGTGCACTAATTTTGTGCACCAGGCCTCTAGTCAGGTTATAATTCTTTATCCAATGGCTGATCTTCTTAACTGGTCTGTAAACTCCAAGAATAAAGTAGATTCTCTGTCTTGTTCACACTGTTGCACCTGAACTATAGCAGTGTGGGTGTTCAATAAACATTTTTTGAGTGAATACGTTAATGTGGAGAAAGAAGTTCCAATAATAACTGACCCCTTCCCTTTTTCCTTGAATGATTCTGATACATAATATTTTGTTGTTGCTGCTGCTGCTTTTGTGTGCTTCATTACCAATGTCATAACATAGAAACTAGGGTAGACCCAAAGTTTTTCTAACCCTTTATTTTTCAGATGCCACTAGATTTAATAAGAAGTGACCATCCTTATCTTATCAAATTGTGATTTAAGTTGTTTCAACATAGATTACTTATATTAGCTCATTTCAGTCTCACAGGGACTTGGATAGTATAAATATTATTATCCCCTTTGATTTATTAAACAATATTAAAATGTTTAGTTGTGATTATCAACAACCTATAAACATGTTCATTTATTTCTATGTTATCCCATATAAACATTTTATATTTGTAATACTTATCCACAAATTACTTATATTTGATGATTGTGTATATATAGGAATTATTTTTATACAATTAAAGGGGACAGAAATTAATATATAATTTATATGAGAGCAAAATCATCATGAAGGAATATTAATGATTGTGCAGTTCAACACTGCTATTTTAGAAAACAATCAAAGGCCATCAAATATATAGCCAGATGGTAGCAGAAATGGAAATAAGACAGATATCCAAGCAATTTATTCTTTCTAGTATTCCACAGTTGCAGTCTTTCTTAATATGCCATGTGTTGCTAGTTTGTATGTTCATCTGTGGCAGCCATGTGAAGCCACTTTCTACTTTTAGGGGCTTAAGAATAAAAGCGCCAAATCTATATCACATACTAACATTTTCTACTGCATCTGTGAAAAAAACAGACTTGTGCTGCTTTAGTGGGGAAGGCAAAAAACAGAGCTCACCATGGGCATGTCCTGAGTTCAAGCATCTGAGGGAATTTTTGTTCTTGTCTCTGTGCTACTGTGGCCAACACCAGAAGCTTTGTCCTCATATGGCCCAGTTAACTGTACATTGTTCTATAGCTGCTGGTGGTACAGTTTATTTAATTCTCTTTAGAGTGACTTCCTTTTATAGACATTTTAAAAAAGGTCTCTGTTATAGTAAGTGTTTGGCTCTGGAAATAAATTGAGTTTAGAATAAATTGATTTTATATTAAATGAATACCATGGAAATGTTATTATGCAGTGACAGAAGGACAATTGAAGTATTTTGAATGTTGAACCATTGTAATATGGGAATTTAGACATGTAGATTTGAAAGGATTTTTCAATCATCTCTTCAAGATGGTACCATCATATTTCTGGAGCATGTGCTGGCTAATGGAGCATAAATAAGAAAATTAAAATGTTCATTTTCAAATATAAACATCAGAATGAGAATATTTATGTAGACAATAAATGTGATTGATCAGGAACAACATATTTTGTTTTTATGCATAATAAAATAAAATGGCAATTTATAATAAGAATGTATATATTAATTAGTTTGAAAACTTTACAGAACAAAATATAAATTAGTTGAGAGAAAAAGATTGGGGGAAAATAGAAAGCATAGTAAAAATGCCCTCTCAAAAATGTTGTATAGCATTTTAATTTTACTTTATTTATCGTATAGATTTTCATTTCTAACACAGTACATAGCATTCTTTCATATTCCACATAAACAAAAAGTTCTTGGCCATTTTTTTGTTTGTTTTTCCCAGAGTATAAGGGTCATGAGACCAAAAATTAACAAAACTACTGTGGTTTTTCCCAGCCCTGATTGGCCAGTTTCCTCCTCTGACCACATAACGCGCCACTCCCGTACAAGGCCCTGGCTGGGCAGAGGTTTTTGTCCCTGATCGCCCAGGAAGCTGACTGTGGTGACCCCTTGGTCTTGGACCAGTTAGCTTATATTTGTCACTTTATTTCCATTTTGGGTTTTGTGGGATTTCTTTCCTCTGATTTTTACTTTTCTTCTCATTTTTCTTTATTATTTTTCCTTTTAAACATTTCTTATTTGTCTTATCTTTTTTATTTTGTTATTCATTTTTTTTATTTTGCTTTTTAAAAATCTCTTTTCATTGTTGTTCTTATTTTGAAGTCACCATGTCTAATGACCTTGCGACAATCCTTGCCAATGAGGAGTGTCATATTGGCGATTACACTTACTCCTGAACACCATTGGCAAGGGATGCTTTGCTGAGGTGTGGCTGGCCTGGCACATGCTGACCGAAACAGAGGTGGTTGTCAAAGCCATTAGTCATTGGGGCTTCTCTATATTTTTTCAAGAAGTCCATTGTTTTAAGGGCTTAAACCACCTCAATATCACAAAGTTATTTGAAGTGAGTGCCACCCAGAACAAACTGTATCTCTTCCTGGAGCATGTGAGTGGAGGGGACTTATTTGATTTGGAGAACTACGGCCTCATGGCCAGGAGGATGCTCGAGCCATGTTCCAGCAGATGATGTCAGTGGTACAGTACTGCCACTAGAGGGGCAGCGTCCACAGGGACATAAAGCCAAACAACACACTTATAGACAGTGTGATGAATATTGAAGTAGCAGACTTTGGTTTCAGCAGAGAATTTAATGCCCATAAACTAAGCACCTTCTGTGGCACCATCTCCTCTATGGTCCCAGAGATCTTACAGCATCAAATCTCTGACAGCCCCATGGTTGACATATGGAGCTTGGAGGTTACTTTTGTACAGGATGGTGATGAGGGTTGTGCCATTTGTTGGGGACAATTTTGGGAAATTGGAGAAGTAGATACTGAGCGGACAGTTCCACATACCATAATTTATGTCAATGGAAGGTCAAAAACTTTCTTTAAGAAAAGTAATGACCCTTGACCAAGACTAAAGACCAATGCTGGAAGATATAATGAAAGACCCCTGGCTTGACATGGGCCAGGATGAGAAATGAGGCCATATAGTGAGCCACCCTGGGGTGACATAGACCCCCGGTACAGAAATAGTGAAGAACACCGGATTTAAACAGTATGAGATCCAAGAGTTAGTAACACACACAAAATATAACAGGGTCACCGAAACCGGTTTGGCTCGGTGGATAGAGCATCGGCCTGCGGACTGAAAGGTCCCAGGTTCGATTCCGGTCAAGGGCATGTACCTGGGTTGCGGGCACATCCCCAGTGGGAGATGTGCAGGAGGCAGGTGATCGATGTTTCTCTCTCATCGATGTTTCTAACTCTCTATCTCACTCCCTTCCTCACTGTAAAAAATCAATAAAATATATTTTTTTAAAAATATAACAGGGTGATAGGAACACAGCTGATCCTAAGAATGACGAAAATCAAGATGAAGGGCTGAACCATTGGGGTAAGGCCCTGCCCCTCCCCTGAAACCAATAGCAGTGCTTCCTCAAACCTAGAGGCTCAGTCATCTGGTGAGAAGACCAAAGAGCTTGGCATTCCCCCACAGTGTCTGTAATTGAAAATGACCATTACCTACTTGGCCTGAAATCCATGACACCACTCCCCCATTGGACCCTGAAAATTGGGCCACCACCCTAACCCAGACCTTCAGCATGGCCCTGGGGGCTCCCTTATCACCCACAGCAGCAGCAGCATTATCAGTGGAGGTGGAGCCCCAAAAGGAATCACAAAGAAAACTGCCTCTAATCTGGGCAGCCTTATGGTGAGACCCCAGATCCCCTCTGGCCCCAGCCAAGACCAGAAGGGGGTGGCTAGGAGGGTCTTCAGGTTTTTCTTAAGATTCACATGTTATAAGTTGTTCACCAACCAGAAGCACCTCAAAAGGGCAACAGTCAAGACAATATAATTTTTTAACTTGTAGACGGCAAGGCAGGGCCACAGTCAACTTGAAGGTGCTGAGCTCCAGGAAGGCCAGCCACTTGGTATAGAAGATAAGCCAGAGGCGGAATGCAAACAGCTGCAGGTGAGAGCAGTGCCAGAAATACACGCTGTGTGTGCAAGGTGAGAAGACTTGTTTCAGTGGACCATGGAGGTCTGCAAACTGTCACGGCGTTCGTTCTCTACATGGGATTCACATCAGGAAGGTATCCAGCAGCTCCAAGGTCTTCAGAAACAACTAATCCAAAATACCTCCTCAGCTTGGAGGACTGCCTGGGGCCCCCTGGAGGTCAAGAGGAGAGGCTGCCCTCACTGCAGGTCAATCCCTGGGCCCCACCTGAATGAAATTTCAGAGATTGGACTTATTCTTGGACCCTTCCTTCCCTGCTCTCATTTGCTCCCATGTTTCTGGTGCTTCTTATTAAAGTACTTGTTTTTTGTTTCTTTTTTCAAATTTTGTAATAAACTTGATGATCCAGAAAGAAAAATAAAAGTTGCATAGGAAAAAATGACTAAGTTTACTCATAATGAAAATTTACATTCTAAACAAATTATAGTGATTATCTTAGAAACATGTAAATTGCTTTTTAAAAAACCTTACATGTTTGTTTTTCTTCCCCTAAAATTTTAGAAAATTGATTAGTATCACACTAGTAAGTACATGGATATTATGCTGTCAGTATAAGGATCTTATACACATATATTTTGGGTTAAATATTGAATATCTTGGCAAATATGTTTTCCCACACAGTGGGCTTTCTTGTTTTGTTGATGGTTTCTTTTGCTGTGCAGAAGCTTTTGATTTTGATGTAGTCCCATTTGTTCATTTTCTGCTTAGTTTCAACTGCCCTAGGAGCTGTATCAGTGAAGAAATTGCTTCGGCATATGTCTGAGATTTTGTTGCCTTTGGATTCTTCTAGAATTTTTACGGTTTCCCGTCGTACATTTAAGTCCTTTATCCATTTTGAGTTTATTTTTGTGTATGGTGTAACTTGTTGGTCTAGTTTC
>NW_006283544.1:4409792-4418607 GCF_000327345.1 Myotis davidii
AGAACTGGAGAGCATTATGCTAAGTGAAATAAGCCAGTCAATGAAGGAAAAATACCACATGATCTCACTCATTCATGGATAATAGAGACCATTATAAACTTATGAACAATAATAGGTACAGAGGCAGAGCTGCCTCAAACTGATTGTCAAACTGCAGTGGGAAGGCCAGGAAGGGATGGGGGGCAGGAGGGAGGGAGTAAGAGATCAACTGAAGGACTTTTATGCAGGCATATAAGCATAACCAATGGACATAAGACACTGGGGGGTAGGGGAGGCCAGGGGATTGTCAAGGGCAGGGGGAAAGAAAGGACACATATGTAATACCCTTTGTAATACTTTAAGCAATAAAACAATAAAAAAATTGAATATCTTTCAATTGGGAGATTTATAATACCTATAATTTTTATATTATAAAATAGCAAGAGTAAGATTTAACAAAATGACATAACTGTGATTGATAGAGATACACACAAAAAATCATTTTATTGAAAAGCTGTTAATGCTAATCTTCATTAATACAGATATTATACTTAAATTTTAAAAAAAAAATTAGTAATCATAATATCAGTAGATTTGTAGTGGAAATTTCTTAATTTCATACCTTAAATTTTGCCATTTAATCATGTTGCTTTTTTTCACAGAAAAAGAGATAATCATAAAGACTAATAACAATATTAAACTATCTAGTCTACAATTCTCAAAATACTAAGTAAGATCTTTTTAAATGTAGTGCAAATAGACATTTCAATTCAGGCAGCTTTACAACAGCACTTCTATTAGATAATGTTTTATATAGAAAAGCAAAGGCATCTAATGGCCATATTCCCTTATAAAGTTAAAAGAGGTCTGCTCTAGAAATTACATGTAATCAATATGAATGCATCTATAAAAGTCACTACATATGGCACCCTGCAATTTAATTCTTTCTTCATAATTACTGCTGGTGATGGTTTTATATTTAGAGTGCACATAAGGAATAAATGCTTTGGTACCAAACCAAAATACTATATTTTCTTATGATTTTAACCCAATACATCATTTCTCAGCTCAACATGTATAAGTTAGTTAGTGAGTTACTTGTACTTAATTTTTATTTAAGTGTTGACTTTAAAAAGTAGACATTTTGAATTTTATAAAAAGAAACCATCAATTTTGTCAGGAAGAACACCATGGAAATCATCCAGAGACATTTAAAATTCAAATTAATAAAGGTGCAATTAAAATTATTTTGGGGAAAATAATCTGATTCTTGTGAAAGTTAATCAAAGCATACAAACATAACTTGCTTATATAATGTGACTAACTTTAGTTTTAGATTCTGTTTCACCTGAAATGGCAGGTGGTTTTCCAAAGATTACCACAGTAATTCACTTCATTTTATATATGATCTAAAGAACTAATTACTACTTAATGGTTTTCTAAACATTGTTTTCACAAATTAGATCCGTGACAACTGTCCATAAGGAAATGATCACATAATTTTGAGCAGCCACCCAATATCAGGAATTATTGTTATATTTATGTTGTATGTACTATGTTATGATTTTTAGAAAGTTTTTGAAGTCATATTCATCATAAATATATTCAGATATCTTTTATTCACAAGATCAAAGTACATTTTTTTTCAGAAAGAATAGAAATATTTTTAAAATAAGCAATATATATTGTGCTCTATATTGCATTTAGAAAGAGCAATATTTCATAGAATTCAAATGAGTAACCTCAGTTACAATTGGGGTTGTGGAAGTAGTTATAATGATTATCAACAAGATTATTGATCATTAATATTTCATAAATAAACAGTAGCATACCAACATGTTCTTATCATTAAAAAGGTAAGTCCTTAGGTTATTTTTAAGTATTCTTATGTTTTATTCTTGCAAATTGAAAAATATAATCTGACTTCTCTTTCCAGTGAGCCCCCTTTCCCACATTTAGAATTAATCTATTATTTTATACATGTTTTCTGGTCACTATTTCAGGGTCTACTCAACATTTAAATATTTTTTGAAATTGTATAACCCCAGTGGAGCTATCACATTGATTATTCATAACCAAGTACTCCTAGAGCCTGACTTATATGTGATAGATTTATTATCTGTAGATTTAAAATGTCTAATTCTTTCAAAGCCTTTATTTTTGCTATGGGGGACTTAATGACCAAATGTTCCTCTATCTCCACCATTTTTCAGTGCAGTATTCTGGGAACTTAGTTAGTATTTTGCACTTCACAATCTTTATTATTAAAATCATTCATATCTGGGTAATTGACAGCCTGCTTCTGTAAGCCTCTGGCAACTCCACAATATTGAAGTTCTTCAGTGAGTTACCACTAATCCCTCACACCCCAAACATTCCAATTAACAACTCAGTGTACCCCAGGACTCATCTATGTGGTCATGCATCTAATGCTTGAAAAGAAATGAAAGATAGCCTAAAAGAAATTAACTAGAATGCCTAGAAGCTTTTGCGTGCACTTGTATTATTCTGATTCATTTTTCAAAATGGAAATCTGCTATCTGTTCCCTTAAGCCATAGTCACCACATTGAGCATAACTGAAAAGTTCTTTTGAATCTTGTTTTAACAGAATTTGATCATTACATTTTGCCCTCATTGATCTTCATGTTAGCCCCCTTCTACCTGTTGCTGTTTATATTTCACTGATGTTGCTTGGGAAAAGTAGCAGTGGAAATAGACTACTGGGGAATTCATTTCTGACTTTTCCTTCAGCAGCTGAAATGGGGGAGAGCTATGGAAAGACTGTTATGACAACAGAAGCAACACTAAAATAGGGGAATTACTTTATCTCCTAAGAAGTTTAAATACAGAAAACAAAGGAAGCCTAGATTTCTAGGAGTAGTTTCTCAGTGGTAATTTATCATGGACAAAAAAATAAAATTTCAATTTGTCTGGATATTCCTACTTTTTTTTTTTTTACAGCCTGCCATGACACCAGCAAGATATACAAACATAAGATGCAGTTTATGATTGACTACAGCTTCAGTATTTTCTGATTTACCTATAATTCACTTAAGTTTAAGTATGTTAATAACTATTTGTATATTCATTTTACAGTTTTAATTGTCTCATTTGTCATTTGATTTGAGTCAGGAGTTTTTATCATATAAAAAAATGTGGAATATGAGGTTAAGTGACTTGTTTGATTGGTTAATGAGTAAATAATTGAGCATATCTAGCTTTAGGCTATGAAATTTGCATGTGATTGAGTCACATTTTTTGACTTTGCAAACTCTTTTAGTAATGAGAAATTTTGGATACAGTCCAGTTGCATTTTTCATATGTACCTGACATAATTACTAGTATGGCAAGTTATTGATTATTCACAACAGGAAGTGTAACAGTCCAATGTGCAAAGACTTCAAATGACATATTGATATTTGTTTTACGGGTCCACAGATTTTTTTTATTTTAATCTTTTTTTACAATATATTTTATTGATTTTTTACAGAGAGGAAGGGAGAGAGATAGTTAGAAACATCGATGAGAGTGGAACATCGATCAGCTGCCTCCTGCACATCTCCCACTAGGGATGTGCCCGCAACCCAGGTACATGCCCTTGACCAGAATCAAACCTGGGACCTTTCAGTCCGCAAGCCGACGCTCTATCCACTGAGCCAAACCAGTTTCGGCGAGTCCACAGAATTTAATCTGATGTTTACATATTTCATTTTAAGAAAAACAATTATTTAGGAATGCAGGGAAAATATGGTTAATCTTGCATTTACACACCCTTCACATCCTCACATCCCACATTTTGTTGGAAATAAATATGTTTCAAAGCCTGCGTGGTCTCGTTCTAGCTCTTCCCATGGTGTCTGTTTCTAAAGAACATATAATTATACAGAATTCAGAAGGGCCTTTTATAATTAAAAGTTTGTATTTCACTATATAAAAATTTGAATCTGCCAATAGCAATACCAAATAGCACACTGGCCCATGATGTATAAGAATCTTAAGGATGCTAATTCTAACTTAGAATAAGTTTTGTTTATTTTTTCACAATTGTTGAGTTAAGAAACCTTTCATTAGTAATGGTATGATTGCTTTAATACATTTCTGTTGGATATAGTTTGGGAAAACTCCCTTCCCTCCCTCCCTCCCTTCTTCCCTCCTCCCTCCCTCCTCCCTCCCTTCCTTCCTTCTTTCCTTCCTTCCTTCTTTCATGAAGGAAAAACATAATATGAGAACTATCTTCTTAAAATTTGATGTGTTTGGTATAATATTGTGAACTAGAAGTACAATGTTGTACAACAGATCTCTAGAAATTTTTTACCTTGCTCAACTGAAACTTTTCTATGAGTTGATCAGCAACTCTCCATTTTCCCCTCCCCTCAGCTCTGGCAACTACCATTCTATTTTCTGCTTCTATGGGATTGACTACTTAGCTACCTTACATTAGAGAAATCACACAGTATTTGTCCTTCCATGACTGCCTTAGTGTATTAATATGTTTTCTTCTTTTGGCCCGGAAGTCAGAGAGTGGAAACAGATTTAAAAGATTCCTAAATAGCCAAATATCTAAAAATAGAATTAAAAATATTGGACTAATTTGAAAATCTATTGTAAGACACAATTAGTGATATGGCTTAGACAATACAGAAATTTTATTAAAGCAAATTTCTTGTGCCTGTTTTTATGTCAAAGATTTTATAAACAGTACTGTGGCCCTAAATCCCCAAAAAGACTTGAAATATGGCACAAAGTATAATTGCCTTTTGCCTCCTGGCCCTTCATTTCCTTACATAGACAGTGATAAATAAATGGGTCTAAGTTCAGTTACTTTATTGCTTTGTAAAAACTAAAATCTCCTACTTCAATTTTCATTTTGGATTTTTATGATGACAGTGTCAAAGAGACTAACTGGTATATGTTTTGCACATGAGTCACTTAGAAGATTGTGAAGTATAGGCTCATAAAAGTAACCTGTTTAAACATTGTATGAAAGCATTTCAATGTGAAGTTTAAGTAATCTATTCTATTAGACATGGGGCTGATTAATACAAAATGGTACACGGGTGAGCTTTGCAAATATTATTTTGCATTCTTTATTTGCATGAAATAAATTAGGCAAAGACAATGTGCTTTAATTAAAATTAAATTTCTTTGATCTCATAACTAGTAACAATGCCTAAAGGTGGATACTTATTATCAAGGTATTTAATAATAACATAATAAATTTATCTCTGTAGACATGTTCTGAAAACTTAAAACTATTGCACATGAAACCCAAATGATTGCTCTCATTTTCTCAAAAGAATGATTTAATCTTAAATAGAACAAAGCAATAAACCATAAACTTCAAATTTCACTTGACAAAATAAATTGGTATGAAAACTAAACTGTTGATATGTTTGAAAGCCCTCTTGGAGAAACAAACTTTCTACAGATAAATTAATTCAATCATTTTATTCATGGACTTTTTTTTTCATAATATTACCCATAAAAGATCATAGTCTAAAACAGCAGTTCTCAACCTGTGGGTCGCAACCCCTTTGGCGGTCGAGGGACTCTTTCACAGGGGTCGCGTAAGACCATCCTGCATATCAGATATTTACATTACGATTCATAACATTAGCAACATTACAGATATGAGGTAGCAACGAAAATAATGTTATAGTTGGGTCACAACATGAGGAACTGTATTTAAAGGGCCAGAAGGTTGAGAACCACTGATCTAAAAGATAATGAAGTAATTATTTTGTTTTGTTATTTATTTAAATGGTAAAAATAATCTCCTAATTTAAATGCACTACAATTCACTGGACACCATGTCTTGTTTCTGACCCTAGATGGACAAATTCAGTTTTTCACCTTAAGTATGATGGTAGCTGTGGAGTTTTTGATGTCTTTTATCATATCAAAGTTTTCTATATTATTTAATTTTCAAGTATTTTTATGATAAAAAGCACACTGTATTTTGTCAAGTGCTTTTCTGTATCAATCAAAATGTTTATATATTTTCTCTTTTATTCCATTAAAATGGTATAATATATTAATTGATTATCAAAATGTTAAACCAACTTTGAATTATTGGGATGAATTTCACTTGGTCACGTGCATGATGCATTTTAAATGTTGAAAAGTTAGGCTTACCTGTATTTTATTGAGATAGTTTGGTCAATGTTTATAATGGATATTCTATAGTTTTCTTAGGTGATGTGTTTGGTTTTATATCAGGGTAAGATTGGCTTCATAGAATAAGTTAGGAAGTTTTCTACCCACTTCTAAATTTTGGAAAATTTTGTGAAGGACTCATATGAATCATTCTTTTCATGTTTGATAGAATTCATCAGTGAACTCACCTAGGTTTGTGCTTTGTGGAAAAAATTTAATTAATAATTCAATCTCTTTCTTTATTATTATTATTTTTAATCCTCACCCAAGGATATGTTGTTATTGATCTTTAGAGAGAGAAGAAGATAGGGAGAGAGAAGCATTGATTGGCTGCCTCTTATATGCATCCTGTTTGTATCAAACCCATAAGCCAGGTATGTGCCCTGACTGGCATCGCACCCACAATCTTTTGGTGTATGGGACGACACTACAGCCAACTTAGCCACTCATCCAGGGCTCAATCCCTTTAGTATTTATAAGTCTATTTATATATTTTTGTTTTCTTTTGTTTTATTACTTCTTGAGGTAGTTTGGTCATTTGTTTTATTTTAGGAATTTGTACATTTCATATAAATTATCTAATTTGTTGTACATATTTTTTTCACTCACAGCTAGCATTATACTTAATGGTAAAAAGCTAAATTTTTTCTAAGATCAGAAACAAAACAAAGATTTTCACTCTTTTCATTTCTATTCAACATTGATGGCATCCTGAGAGAAGCCAGCCCGGGTCCTGGGTGCCTGTGAGTGGCTGGAGGAATGAAGCAGCCCGAGTCTCTGGTGCCAGAGGGAAGCTGGTGCCGGCAGCCGGGGGAAGGAAGGCCTACTCTTGCACAAATTTTCATGCACTGGGCCTCTACTATATCTATACAATAAAATGTTTAATCATAAAAATGAATAAAGTACTGACACATTTTAAAGCATAGACAAACCTTTAAAACATTATGCCATATGAAAAACTTTAGACACAAAAAGCCACATATTATATGAATACACTTATTTGAAATGTCCAGAATAGAAAAATCTGTAAAAACAAAAATATACTGGTTTCTGCTTGGGCCTAGACTGTGAGGAGTGAGAGAAGGATGATGAGTGACTGCTAGCAGTCTTTTGGGGTAATGATAATGTTCTAAAATTAGATTGCAATGATTAGTATACAACTCAACTCAAAAGAATATGTGCCCCCTATATTTATAGCAGTCCTATTTACACTAGCCAAGATCAAGAAACAGCCCAAATGCCCATCAGTAGATGAGCAGATGCAAAAGCTATTTACACAATGGAATACTATGCAGCTATAAAAAAGAAATCTTACTCTTTGTGACAGCATGGATGAACTCGGAGATTATTATGCTAAACAAAATGAGCTGGTCATCAAAAGACAGATTCCATATGACCTCACTTATATGTGGAAGTTAATGAACAAAATAAACTGGTGAACAAAATAAAACCAGAGGCATAGATACATGGAATAGATTGACAACTCTCAGTGGGGAGGCAGCCTGTGGTGGGGAGGTGGCTGGATAAAATAAGGTGAAGGGATTAGACATGAAGGACATATATGCATAACCCATAGACACAGTCTGGTGATGGCATGAGGAAGGAGTGACAGGGGCTGGGAGGAGGTGGGCTCAGGGGGCAGAAAATGAGAACATCTGTAATTATTTCAACAATAAAAATAAAGTAAAAATGTAATGTCCATTTTGTATATAAAAAACAAGGAATTATACACATTAATGAGTGAATTAATGAATATGAATTATATCACAATAAACTTATTACATTTGTTAATGGACAATGTAATTCTGAAGTTATAACTATCACTCCTTTATCATGCTTGCATAAACTAGTTTTTCAAAACATAAAAAATTAGTTTCTTGCCTGGCCAATGTTGTTCAGTGGTTGAGTGTTGACCTATGAACCCAGTCATAGTTTGATTCCTGGTCTGGGCACATGACAGGGTTGCAGGCTCCATCCTCAGTAGGGGACATGCTGGAGGCAGCCAATCAATGATTCGCTCCCATCATTGATGTTTCTATTTCTCTCTCCCTCTTCCTTCCTCTCTGAAATAAATAAAAATATACTTAAAAAATAAAATAAATTTCTTATTCACCAAATGATGAAAACAGTTAATCTATAATTCCAACCTGGACACAATGGCTTCGACATAAAAATAATTAAATTAGTTAATATGTATAGCATTTTAAAAAATAATTTGAGATAATATTTTACTTCCTTAATATACAGTTTTACATATACAATTATATAAAAATAATTCCAAAGATGTCTCTAAAAACCTTAAATGGGGTTTTGATAAGACCAACCCAAATTTTATAGAAAGTATTGAATTAATAAGTATGATATGAAGTGAATAGATTAACATCAATCTAAATTTATTTTAGAGCTTTATTATATAGAGAATACTGTTATGTGCTTTCCAAAATGATTTAATTATGTTATATTAAAAATGATTTTGTGAACTCACTTTCCTGAATAAGCAACCAATACTTTTTTTTTTTTTAAATACAATGTGCTTAGAGACCATAGATAAGTCTCCATGACCTTGTATGCTATGTTTTCCCAGGTGTTAGTGTTTACTTTCATGTTACAGCACAGTGTTTTTACCAGAATGTTTGCTCACAGAACCTGCAATATTTGTTTGATTCGTATTTTTTATAT
>NW_006283544.1:4419244-4423222 GCF_000327345.1 Myotis davidii
TTTGTTCCTATTTTCCACTCTGCCAAAAAAACTAGATCTGTTTAACATATTCCCCAGGCCTGGCAAGTCTGGCTCAGTGGTTGAGCATTGACCTATGAACCATGAGGTCATGGTTCGATTCTGAGTCAGGGCACATGCCTGGGTTGCAGGCTAGATCCCCAGTAGGGGACGTGCAGGAGGCAACTGATCAATGATTCTCTCTCTTCATTGATGTTTCTATCTCTCTCTCCTGGCTCCCTTCCTCTCTGAAATCAGTAAAATATATTTCAAAATAAATAAATAAATAAAATGTGACAAGGAGGATATAGCAATAATTCAAGCAAGAGATGATAAGGGTATAAACTATGGGGTGGCAATGGGATAGACAGGAAGAACTTTTTTGACAGATATTTAAGAAACTAGTGGCCCGGTGCATGGATTCGTGCACATTGAAAAGAAATTAATTAGAATAAATATTTTAATATTTCTATTTGCCCTTTCTCTGTAATAGAAGTGTCAACCAAATTCATGATCAACGATGACAGATTGAAACACATGTGTGTGATTGGCACGAGAGCATTTTATGTACAGTAGGTCCTCGGGTTACATCGGAGATCTGTTCCTATGGTACGATTTAATGCGATTTTCGCTGTTAAGTCAGAACCCACCTACATAAGCACCTACATCACTCACATGGAGCACATACACATCAGTAATGAAGTGAAACAGTAAAAAATAATTTAAAAGAAAGTTAGCAATTCCTGACCTTTACTTGTGGTAAATAAATAATAAAAAAAACATAAAGCATATAGGCACATAACTCAAAATGATGGAACTTTTTAAATAAATAAACGGGAGATAGTGACATGACCATGAAATGATGTATGTCGAGTCTGACGTAACCCGAGGACTGCCTGTATCATGCATGCACGAGTCAACTTAGCCTTTTATATAGAGAGAATAATCTTGCTTAATTATACCTGCTTTTTGATTTATCTAAACTTTTTCCAGCCCAGTGAAGCACCCTAACTTCTCTTTCAGGTAATTGTCAGCAAAACAGCAGTACATATCAACTCGAAGTAGATTATTATTGTAGATCATACAGGGAGAACAAAGGGTAAAATATTTAACTACAGCAGTGTTTGACTATATTCTGAGTAATGAGAAAACCTGAAGTCATTTTCAAGGTTCACCATTTCTTACTTCTTTTCAGTCGGGTCAAGTTTCTAAACTTTCTAAATCTTCCTTTTACGGCTAATGCAGTGGTTCTCAACCTTCTGGCCCTTTAAATACAGTTCCTCATGTTGTGACCCAACCATAAAATTATTTTTGTTGCTACTTCATAACTGTAATGTTGCTACTGTTGTGAATAGTAATGTAAATATCTGATATGCAGGATGGTCTTAGGTCACCCCTGTGAAAGGGTCATTTGGCTGCCAAAGGGGTCGTGATGTACAGGTTGAGAACCACCTGGGCTAATGAAAAGAAAATAGGATTGTGCCAAGTCTCCTATCTACGTACTCCAGGACTTCTGTAAGAATCAAATGAGATGAGGCAGGTGAAAACACTTCACAGACATTTGGTTAAAGTGTAAAATGTTTGCACCTGGCTATAATGCAAGCCCTGTTCCTGGGCTGAAGAAACTGCAAGGAAGTGAGTCGCTAGGGAGAGGAAACAGGGTGTTGCTATGTGACATCATTACCCAGTACCCACAGTGACCACAGGCTGGGCTGGGCTATGGGTCACATTTTTCACCACGGGGTCTCGGCAGCATTATCTGCAATTTGGTGGGGTGTTGTTCCAGGGTGGTGGCGGGCCTGTGTCCCACTTGGGGGAAGCCAAATGTTGCTTTGTTAGCACCAGGTCTTTGTAAATGGCCAGTGTGCATCATGGCAGCTCCTGCATTGAGCGTCTGCCCCCTGGTGGTCAGTGCACTTCATAGCAACTGGTCAGATAGTTGGAGGTACACTTAGCATATTAGCCATATATACTATCTAATAAAAGAGTAATATGCAAATTAACAATTACTCCGTAGCTCCATCACAAAGATGGTGGCGCCCAGTCCCCTAAGCTCCATCACAAAGATGGTGGTGCCTAGTCCCCTCAGCCCTGCTGCTGAAGTGTCCAGGCCTGTTGGCCAGGCAGGTAGCGAGGAGGAGGGGGGAGGAGCTAGGGGTGTAGCCAGCGATCAGAGGGGACAGGGATGGAGCTGGTGATCAGAGGGGGCTGGGAGTTCCCTGCTCAGGCCCAAGGCCTTGGCTAGAGGCCTTAGGCCTGGGCAGGGGCACAACCGGCTCCAAGGGGAGCAGGGAGTGAGCCTAAGCCATCAGTAGGACATCCCCTGAGGCCTCCCAGTATGTGAGAGGGGCCAGGCTGGGCTGAGGGACCCCTACCCAGTGCACGAATTTCATGCACCAGGCCCCTAGTGTATCTCTCTCTCTCTCTCTCTCTATGTGATGGCTTGTAAATCATCACAATTTCATTGAATCTAAAT
Source organism: Myotis davidii (assembly GCF_000327345.1). Classification (NCBI taxonomy): domain Eukaryota; kingdom Metazoa; phylum Chordata; class Mammalia; order Chiroptera; family Vespertilionidae; genus Myotis; species Myotis davidii. The sequence goes on from NW_006283544.1 coordinate 4,421,718, forward strand.
TATCTCCCACACTGAAAAGAAGACAAAGTAAAATAATCTAGGTGGAAATAAAGGGGACGATTTAAGTGGGATGTATTGAGATTCAAGTGGGAATATCCAATAGAATTTAGAAAAGTTGTCTGAAATTTGTTAAAGCAATCTGGTTTTGAAGGATCTAATTGTCAAGTACAGGTAGCAGAAGAAAGACAAGTTAAGTAGATGTCATCAAGCAGTAGAAAATTAATAAAGTCAGTAATCAAAATGAAGGAATTCTAATATTATCCGTAACATCCATATTATCAAACTTAGTCCTTATCTTGTCAACTTATCAGTTGAAATAGTTCCCACCCCCTTCCTTGAAATTTTTTCTTCAAATCATTTTTGTGGCACATTCTTTCTTTTTTTCTTTTTTTTTTCATACATTCAGTCTATTTTGTTAGATCTCCCTCCTCTTACTGGGACTGAAAAGCCGAAGGCTCAGTGCTCTGACCTCTAGTAAAGCTCTTTGTTCTCTCTATTTCTACCATAATCCATGCTCTCTCAGTCTGTTTTCCATGGAGTGATATTTTAAATTGAAAACCAGATTCTTGTGTTTAAAAATCTCCAATGGCTTCCAACTCATTCATAGTAAAATTCAAGTTTTTACAATGTCTTATGAAGCTCTTCCTGCTTTTCCTTCAGCTAACTCTCTAGTCTCATCTTCATTATCTTTCCCTCACTCACTGTCTTCAGCCATATTGAACTCTTTTTTTTTTTCAAGCACATGATTCATACTCTCACTCCAGGGCCTGAGTACTGACTGTTCGCTCTGCCTAGAATATGCTTTCTTCAGCAAGTCAAAGGCTGTTTTGGAACCTTAGGTTTCTCGTTAAATGTCCCAGGTCAGAGAAGACGTCCCTGCATATTATATCCTAAATAAATTGCATATGCCACCAGTCATTAATTATTCACTTTACTTCATTTTTCAATACAATTTTTACTCAGGAAATATTATATTCTGTCTCAGCCCAGAATATGAGGAACACAGAGCAGGAAATATTTTTGTTCTGTTCTCTGCAGAATCTCTGCTGTCTACAGTAATATCTGACATCTACAAGTACATAACTGATATTTCCTGAATGACTAAGTAAATATAGTAAAGGCCCAAGCATAAGAAGAGGAATCTACAAAGTTGACAGAAAAGGAACAACTCAAAATAACAGGAGATATCTAACAGAGCTCATAGTTGAACAAAACAACATCCACTTTAGCTTGCTTAGGCAGGAATGGAATTTACTTAATGCTATCTGGTAGCTCAGTGGATCTCCGAGAAGGTCAGAGAGTTAAGCTCAGACAGGTCATGAATGATACAACATACCATAATGATCCTCCACTACAAACTCCCCCGTCACAGCGAGGCACAAACATTCCAGTGTACACTGCTTGCATTGGGAATTAGATGCTAGAATCTAGGCATTGTTGCTCACAAAACCTTACATACAAAATAGATTTTATGTGTTTACCATTTTATCAAACTGCCGGTGCTG
>NW_006283544.1:4423499-4429785 GCF_000327345.1 Myotis davidii
AACAAAAAAGACTTGAAAGTGAAGCAGTGATGAGATTTAGTTATAGATTTAGGGTACCATCAATAGTCCTGACAATGAGAAAACGCATGGACAGTTTGAGTAAATATGATATTTCATTAGGTCTGCAAGGGATTCTTTCATTTTCACAGATAAAATGGGCTTGGTGACTTTTTCTATAACAGTGCTAGAAAATCATCCAGATAGAATAATCCAATATTTTTTAAACTCACTAGATACAGTATTAACTAAATGGAAGATAATTTATTAAAAGCTTGAATGATTAAGTGTCATGAGACAGAAGGTCAGACTGATTGTAAATGATTTTTATATATTAAGAGGAAAAATCTAGGGTTTTAATATAAGGAAACTTAAGAAATAATTATGAATACAAACTTTCATTAAAGAAAAAGGAAATGTTAGGTAATGCCCAGATTAAAAAAAAATAATAACTTCAGATGGAAAGGGAGATGACTTTTCACTGAGATAAAGAAAATGAAATACTTTGATGAAAACCTTTGAAAACACAATATAATACTAAATGAAGCTATAGAAGTCATATCCACATCACACACCCTTTTTCATACAAAATTTATTTTCTGTTTCATATATATGAGGTAGTTCCTATTTATCTCCCACTGTATGGGTGTTTATAGTCAGGCAGTGCTATTCAGAGTTTCCACAAGAGCAGTGACTTTTCACACTTGAAGTATGTTGGAAACAACCTGGGAGCTTGTTAAAAATACAAACTTTCTAGAAACAGAAGTTTACGTATCATGGCCTTAAGTCTATAGCAAAGCACTAACTCTTACTTTATGGGGATTCTTCAACTAGTTTTACATATAAGCTATTCAGAAAAAAATTAACTAGGAATTAGAAGGATTATGACCATCTCATTTTAAAAATTGCACTGTGTCATGGACAGAAGGTCCATAGGCATATAGACACCCCAATGTATGCTCTCATGCCAAAAGGCTTTCCCTATAATAGGATGGCATTGCTCTCTTGTTATTTTTCAAGGTTACTTTTGATTATCTTTCTAAGATATGTCCCCTTCATAGAATGTTTGTAATATTGAGACTATACAGTGATTTATTATTTGCTTTAAGCCAGTACACCCCCAGTACACCTTTATTTCCCTCCATCCTCTAATTTCATTAAAATACAGTGAAAACCTCACATATATCTTACTGATGTGTGATGGCATATAACTCTCCTGAGGGTTATTTTAGATTTTTGCCCCCCCCCCCAAATCACTGGCAAACAGGAATACATGAGGTAGAATGGACTAAATTTACCCTGCTGCAGTAGCCTAAATTCCCCCCAAATGATGGCCACTTCTAACTGGTGTCATTCATTAATTGATTTTTAATCACCTTTCTTATGAGATACTGTGTATCCTAAGCCCGGGATACACAGGGAGCTTTGGCCTGCAAAGGAGAATAAGACATCTAGCCAGTACTCAAGAACCCTGTGTATTTGGATCTTAAGGGAGAATTTATAAATTAAATAAGAATTTTCAAATAATAGCACATTCAAAATCAGGGGAGAGCATTATGGATATGTTTATTATCTTAGTATTTAAGCAGTCCTTCTCATTGAGCAACACAACACATTATAATAGCAATTCACTTCATAAGTACTACCAGAATTTGGAAGCCTAATTATTTTTGTTTAACAAACCATATCTGAGTTGAAAAGTCAATTTTTCTAAAATTAACTATATGTAGTTAACTGAATTTTGTCCTAAGAAACAATGACTTAAAAACTGCCTGGAAAATAATTTTTTAAAAATATGTATTATTGCCCTAGCCGGTTTGGCTCAGTGGATAGAGCTTTGGCCTGCGGACTGAAGGGTTCTGGGTTCAATTCCGGTCAAGGGCACATGCCTGGTTTGTGGTTTGTGGGCTCCATCCCCAGTGTGGGGCATGCAGGAGGCAGCCAATCAATGATTCTCTCCTAGAATTGATGTTTCTATCCTCTCTCCCACACTTTTCCTCTCTGAAATCAATAAAAATATATTTTAAAAATATGTATTATTTTGTTTTATACTTGATTGATACAGTTTTATAAAATATGTATCTTCTTAAATATCATTTTATATAAAATCACTAATTATGTGTATGGAAGGATAATAAGCAATTTGAAAAAAGAATTGTTTCATTAATGCATTTTAACTGATTACGAAGGTCATGCATGTGTTTATTATTATTATTATTATATGCAGAAGAATACTTATGGGACTTCTGTCATCTTTTTCTGAAGATTTTTATTTTTTCACTTGTCTAATAATATAATAAAATAAATAATTATATCTGAAGTGAATATTAATATTATTAATATTTAAAACGTTTCTCAAAATACCAAAATAAACTATAAATTACATAACAAGTAATTTATTCTCTTATTATCTTCTATCAAAATTATAGTAAACTATTAAGTATTAATACAAATGTTGTTAGTTAAATAACTCATAAGACACATCAATTTGAGTGCTATGTATAGAGTATTATTCCTCACCAGGAATTTTATCAGTTGTGATTTTACAGATCAATGAATCTAGTCTTTTAATAAACACTTTGTCCTTGGAGAATATGTTCATTTTCTGTTCCTATTGTTCTCTGGACTGATTGACAGCTTCCTAGCATACTATCTCCTGGCTTAAACTATGCAAAATCAGTCAATAGTACTATATATATTTCAAAAAAGTATGTAGTACCTGAAAAATGTATATATAGTTTAGTATTATGATATTGAGTGGAATCTAATGTAGTGCTAGTTTCTAAATAATTATAACTCAAAGTATGCATAAATACACATTGCAGACCTTGATATCATTGCAATGGAAAGAATGCACATGCAATTATTGTAATTAATAAAAATTACCTTGGCTACCTGCATGCATTACAACTATAGAAGTGAATAGGATACAGCTGTACATTAAATTTATATAAAATACTTTCTATAGGATATTGAAATTAAAATATTTTAATAAAATGTATATATTTGAAGATAGATTTTTATAATCAAGACAGGTACAGTCAAACTTTCAAAATGTTTTACATAGATAAGTAAGCAGATTCAGTTTTTTAATATTTTTAGAATGTGTTTTTATTGATTTTAGAGAGAAAGGGAGAGATAAACATTGATCAGCTACCTAACCTGGACATGTTCCCTGACTGGCAATTGAACTGGAGACCTTCTGGTACATGAGAGAACATTCAACCAACTGAGGGATATTGGGGCCAGGGCTGATTCAGCATTTTAAATAAAACTATAAACAAAGTTAATATGTACTGTGCAGCCCTGTCCAGAAAGGGAAAGTAAAGAATATCTCTCTCTCTCCTCTCTCTCTCTCTCTCTCTCTCTCTCTCTCTCTCTTCTCTCTCTCTCTCTCTCTCTCTCTCTCTCTCTCTCTCTTCTCTCATATACGTTTGAATGTATATATACTGATTCAGGTGTCTTGGAAATAACTGCTTATTTCACTGGTCAGTTAACTTAAAAATATTGGATTTTTTCCCATCACATTTATCCCTTCTATCCCCTCTTCTACCTCCACCCACACCCTTCACCCCTACCCCCTCAATCACCACACTGTTGTCCATGTACCTGAGTTTTCCTTTTTTTTTTCTTTTTTCTTCAATCCCTTCCCTACCTCCCCTTCCCCACCACCAGAGCTGCCTGCCTAGTCTCCATGAGTCTGTCTCTATTTTGCTTGATAGTTCAATATTTTCATTAAACTCCATATATGACTGAAATCATATACTTTCTAGTTAAAAGCTCGTAAGTTTTGTCTCAGACATTGCTTTGTTCTCTATGCTTTCCAATACTTGCTTATGTCTAGCAAGATCTTCCTAACAGTCTTCACCTTTCATCTTTAAAGAGCAAAAAGTCATGTCTAGTAGACCTGTATTGCATCAAAACTATTTCTATGGTCTGAATGGAACTGTTGACTATTCTTAGCATTCATTTTAGCTGTATGCAGTAGGCAATTATTCAACAGAGGAAGAAGACAATACCAAAAGAATGTGTATGTCTGGCTTCAGAAAACACTGGTCTTTGTAGCAATGCTGGTGACATTTTCCAGCCTATTCCACAATGTTCTCACAACACTTACCTGAGTCACCAAGAGGAAATGGAGTGCAAAACCAGGGCACTTTGCAGCAACTACCTCTCCCCAGTAGACCATACTATTTTTAATAATCTATAGATAGATAGTTTCATTTGGGAAATTTTTCTTTCTCTCTTCCTATTAATTTCCACCTTTATCTGGGCCTGAATTCCAACATTTTATGACCACCTTCCTCTACAATTAACTCTTGCTACAGCCATGGTACCTGAGATTTAGTACTTTTATCTCCTTTAGTAATGTTTCCCATGATGCCACTAGCATATCACTGAGAGGATAAAGGACATTATTCCAGTGTGATAGGTGGGAAAATAAAGCTGAAAATATTATATATTGGTTTCAGTTGGTAGATAAAACTCAAAATCTCAGGTGTTTATTGTCAATCAGTAAAATTCAGTCGGTCAATGAAATATAATTTTTTTAAAAATTTTCTAGCTATTTTAAACAATCTCAAACTTCACATCTGGCATGCTGGGATAGAGGTCTTTGAAATATTTGCCTCACTCCGTGAAACTCCAGCTACCTGCTTTGAATGAAATACAGAATATATCTTGAGGAAGGAAATGGCTTCTGAATCATAATAACACATTGAGTCAAAGGCTTTTTTCACTACCCACCAGTGTTAGCTCTACTTTATTTCAAATATTCTCCTGATGAAAAAATTCTGAAAAGCAAAAACCAATCGAAACAAAACAAAACAAAACTTAAGGTTATGATCTGCCACTCTTTTTTATGAAACTTCTAATAAAAGTGACTGCAGAGTGTAGGAGAGAAAATCCTGAATCATTCTAATGGTGCAGCATTGCCTGTTAACATTACTCTTTTAAAGAATTGCCTTCTAGTCCATTTAGCTAAATGACATGAGAGGGCATTATTAAACCTTTGTCATGGAAACAGACACACAAAAGAAAGAAGATAAATTTTATACCAATATCGACCATTAAAATCAACATCAATTTCATATTGAGAAACATGCTGTGGGACTATAATTATCACATACTGTGCCCTTCTTTAGGGGTTAGATGGCTACTAATCCAGTTTCACTTTAACCTTTATAACCTTTCTTACTAACCCTCTGGTTGCAGGTGAAGAGATGTAGGATCTACAGGAATGAGAGAGGCCCATTTTAGAGGGTACATATAATCATATGTAAAAAAAAAAAAATAAAGGTACATGAAGGGTAATTGATGCACTTCTTGGCCAACTTTATCCTTTATTAACTTGGAATAATCTACACTAATAAAAGAGAAACATGCAAATTGGTGTCACTCCGCTACCCTTCCCATTGGCTAATCAGGGCAATATGCAAATTAACTGCCAGCCAGGATGGCGGCCGGCAGCCAGGCAGCTTGAAGCGAAAATGAGGCTTGCTTGCATCAGTGACGGAGGACTCCAATGAACCCCACCTGCTGCTGCCAGCCTCTGAGGTTGCAGTTTGAAACATTGTTACAAATATTGAAGCTAAACAAAACCCCACAAACCTGCTTTCAGCCAGCCGGGATCTCAGAGCCGGAGTTGAAACAGTGTTTCGATTATATATCCCAAACAAACCAGATACCTGCTTTCAGCAGCCGAGGCCTAAGAGCTAGAGCCAAGCCTCAGAGCTAAAGCTGGCACCGAATAAAAAAAGAAAGAAAGAAAGGAGTGGTTGGGAGCTTCAGTCACCCCCCAGACTGAAAACAGCCCTCAGCCACTCACCCAGACTGGCCAGGCCCCCCAGTGGGGACCCCCACCCTGAATGGTGTGTGACCAGCTACAAACAGCCATCATCCCCTCACCCAGGCTGGCCAGGCACCCAAACAGGACCCCCACTCTGATCCAGGACACCCTTCAGGGCAAACCAGCCGACCCCCACCCATGCACCAGGTCTATATCCTATATAGTAAAAGGGTAATATGCCTCCCAGAGCTGCGAGGCCTCCCAGCTCCAGGATAAGCGTGACAGGGGGCAGTGCCCAAACCCGCTGATCGCCCTGCAGCTCTGTGTGTGACAGGGTGCAGTGCCCTAACTCCCTGATTGGCCCTGCTCCATGTGTGAGAGGGTGCGGCGCCCCAACACCCCCCACAGGCCCTGCTCTGTGTGTGATGGGGTAGAGCCATAACCTCTCCATTGGCCCTGCCCTGAGTGTGACAGTGGTGGCACCCAAACCCCCTGATCGTC
>NW_006283544.1:4429924-4430761 GCF_000327345.1 Myotis davidii
CGGCAGGTCATTATCTCCCGAGGGGTCCCAGACTGCAAGAGGGCACAGGCCGGACTGAGGGCACCCCCTTCCCCCCAAGTGCACAAATTTTTGTGCAACAGGCCTCTAGTCCTATTTAATAATAGAAAAACATGGTAATTGACTGTACCTTCACTACACTTCCCATTGGCTAATCCGCCATTATGCAAATTAACCCAACCAAGATGGCGGCCAGCAGCCATGCAGCTGAAGCGAGCAGGAGGCGTGCTTGCTACAGTGATGGAGGAAGACAAGGTTCCCAGCCTGCCGTGGCCCGGCTCTGAGCTCCGAAAGCAACAAAGTTTCAATTATGGAAGCTAAACAAACCCCAGGATCTGCTTTCAGCAGGCCGTGGCCACAAAGCTGGAGCAAGCAGGAGCCTGGTTCTCAGCTCCAGTGATGACAACAAAGTTTCAATTATAGAAAGTAAATAAATCCCAGAATAAAAAAAGAAAAGAAAAAAAGAGAAGCTGGGAGCTTCAGTCACTGGCCAGCCTGAAAATGGCCCTCAGTCCCTCATCCAGACTGGCCGGGGACCCCCACTGTAAAAGGGGTGTCTCCAGCCTGAAAACAGCCATCAGCCCCTCACCCAGGCTAGCCAGGAACCCCACTGGGGACTCCTACCCTGAAGGGGGGGTGACCAGCTGCAGACAGCCATCTGTCCCTCACCCAGGCTGGACAGGCACCCTACCCTGATCTGGGACACCCTTCAGGGCAAACCAGCCGACCCCCACCTGTGCACCAGTCCTCTATCCTATATAGTAAAAGGATAATATGCAAACTGACCCTAACAACAGAAACACTGGGTATGACTAGTCA
>NW_006283544.1:4430973-4444709 GCF_000327345.1 Myotis davidii
TAAGGGCCCTCAAAGATACTATGGATGTTAGGGAAGCCAATTGTGGGCAGGCATGACACATCTCTATATTTGTCTATGTCCTTTGCAGTATAAATGGCAAGTGGTGGTATCCTATATAATAAAAGGCTAATATGCCAGGAGTTCAACCAGGATGTGGGATCAGCTGGCCAACTGCCCATGGCCCCTCCCCCACACTGGCCCAATTGGCCTCCATCAGGACTGGCTGGTCAGACCCCACCCATGCACGAACTCGTGCACCGGGCCTCTAATTATATAATATTTGGCTACACCTAACACTATTCTTGCTATTGTCCATTTGGCAAAGAGAAGAATTTCTCAAGAACTCTGAGACACATGTAAGTAGGGTTAATAATGGGGGTGAGACTTGAAATGAAGTTACCCACAGCATATTTTATATGCTTTAAGAAAATTAGGTCATTTGCCTTTTTAATAAAGATTTTATTATACATAATTCTACTCTTAAAATCGTGAATAGATTCTTGGAAAACACAACTTTAAGCAAAAAGACATACAATGAAACCAATTTTACCGTAGGATGTTGATATAAGAAAGAGTTAAGTTCTTACCACATATTTTTGGTCACAAAACTATCAACACAATTCTAATTAAAGACCCAAAACATTTCTAATATTAAACATTGAAGTTAATATGAGCTACACAAACATTTAAGAAATATGTTTAATAAAAACAAGTAAGATCCTTATTTTTTATATATATATATTTTATTGATTTTTTTACAGAGAGGAAGGGAGAGGGATAGAGAGTGAGAAACATCGATCAGCTGCCTCTTGCACACCTCCCACTGGGGATGTGCCCCCAACCAAGGTACATGCCCTTGACCAGAATCGAACCTGGGGCCTTTCAGTCCGCAGGCCAATGCTCTATCCACTGAGCCAAACTGGTTAGGGCAAGATCCCTATTTCTTAACTCACTTATTTCAGTTCAGGGTCTTGGGTGGCTAGAGCCTCACCCAGCAGCTCAGGGCTCAAGATGAAAACCAGCCCTGGATAGGACACAGTTCCACTACAGAATGCACTTCCATTCACACCCACATTCAGCCAGACTGGGGCACATTATACATGCCAATCCCCCTAGCCGTGCACTTATTTGGGATATGGGAAGAAACCAGCTTACAGGGAGAAGACTCACACAGATGTGGGGAGAATGTACAAACTCCACACAGACAGAAAGAACCTTCACCTTTGGATGGATTTTTTTTTTCTCATCAAGGTCACAATGAAAGTCATTATTTGAAGATCTGTCATATTAAGTGGTTTTAGTAGAAGTAGATCTGAAAAAATTGCTCTCACTGTTTGTCAGTGAGACCAACTATGAAAGTCCTCCAGGACCTGAGTGGGCTGATAAAAAGTGTGGAATCTTGAGTGGATCTTGGGGCTCTGAGAAGAAAGGAAGTGGTGAGGGGAGATAATAAACACTAAGGACTTCACAGAAATGCCCTGGAGATTCATATTCTCTTTATTCTGATTGAGAAAACCAGGAAGTCATGCGAAAGGGATTGGTTGGATAGTGATACCTTTCCATCTATGTTTAAGGGAGAACATGGTACTGAGACTGACATCAGCTCTTAAAAGCTTTGCCAACATCCCATGGAGTAATTATTTTTAATTACAATTTAAAATGGGACAATTGAGTTTTATAAAGTTTAAGTATCATTCCCAGAAGAAGAAAAAAAGGTAGAAAGTTGTAGACAGAGTTTAAACTCAGACTTTTTTTCTCTTTAATTTCAAAAAGATTTTGTGATCTTTGAGATGGATGTAGAGGTGAGGCTGAGTCACACAAAGGGTGCTCACCAACACATCACTAACAGATCAGGCGGTACTTCTCTGCATGTCTTTGGTAAGTGAGGGCAGCTGGAATCCATCATCACTTATGATTGAATCCACAGTGAAAGAAACACTACTGAGTATGCAGAAATAATGTTTATGTATAAATAGAAATAATGATCCTATCTCAAGTCATTCTTGCTTTTGGGATTTTAGAAACCAATCTTATGTTCATGAGCTATGTAAATAAATATAGAAATTTCCCCAGCATTATTACAATTGTAAGAGATAAAATTAGAAGTGTATTACTTTTTGTCCAAAGTGTCTTTGATGTTTTTATTTTAATAGTCAAAATCAGTGATGGCATTTTCTTTGATATTTGTCTTTTAAATAAATAGTTGATCTATCTTGTGAAAATATAAATTTTCCAATTGTAAATCTATAAAAATGAATTTCAATTTAAATAAAAAATATCCCTGGCCTGTTTAGCTCAGTGGATAGAGCATCAGCCTGCGGACTCAAGAGTCCCAGGTTCGATTCTGGTCAAGGGCATGTACCTTGGTTGTGGGCACATCCCCAGTAGGGAGTGTGCAGGAGGCAGCTGATCGATGTTTCTCTCTCATCGATGTTTCTAACTCTCTATCCTTCTCCCTTTATCTTTGTAAAAAAAATCAATAAAATATATTTTAAAAAATAAATAAATAAATAAATGCTATCACTGAGAAAAAGAGTTCAGGTTCTAGTTTCAATAACACAATATAGAAAAAAAAAGATTTCTCCCAGCCTCCTTTGCAGCTCATGTGGTCACATGACCAAGATCTGACCAATGAGTTCAATGTGAGCAAAAGCAAGTGTGTTCCTTGCAGAAGTTTCCTATGCCTCTCCTTCTCTTCTTCCTATTTGATGTAATGGCTGAATTACAATAGCAATCTCGGACTGTGACGTGATATTGAACACAGAAACTACACATGGTGAAACAACTAGGTTTCTGACAACATGGAACATTATGCAAGCGCTGAGTTGGCCCCTCAGGACTTGAATATGAAAGAAAAATTATCTTCCATCTTGTTTAGCCACTGCACTTTTAGGATTTTCTATCACTCACAGCTAAACTTAGTGCTACTAGATCCACCCTTTCTGGAGGCAGGGCGTCTGGATTCTTGGATTTACCACACTATACTACAGAGAACCATCATTTGCATCTTCTTCCTAAATTAAATAGTAAGAAATATGAAGACTGGGACTGTGTCTTATATATTTCGATATTCTCCTGTCCCATGAAGCAGGAGGCCTCATACACAACACAAATCATCTCTGAAAATTGAATTGAATTCTTTGTACTACACTTCAAGTGGCTTCCTAATTGGTATATCCTTAGCAGGCCACAAAACGTCCTGGCATGGCACACCCAAGGAAAGCTGCTCTTCACCCCTTCCAGGCAGAGTGCACCCCCGCCTCCCAGGAGGAACATGCACTTACCAGGATGTCCGAGTCCTCAGGTTTCTCCCCTGGGACTGGGCTGGAGCAGTTGCTGAGTTTGAATATCCAGTAGTTCTTAGCAGAGACAAAGAAGTTCCATGGCAGAAGGCCGCCCAGGCTGAAGAAGGTGACGTAGGCACCATTGAAGGGGTCCTCGGGCCTCGGCAGGCTGGGTGGTGAGCGGTCCAAGCAGCTTCTCAAGCAGGGCTTCCTGGTCCGAACACAGAGAGTTGCTTGCAGTTCTATAGGTGGAGTTTGAACTTTGATAGAAGTTATCCTCTGAGACAAAGGTCACTGTTGAAAGAGAGAGAGAAACAGAGATAGGGCAGGTGATCAGAAGCTAAAGCTGGTCGCCCAGCTAGAGTGGCTCAGTGGTTGAGAGTGGACCTGTGAACCAGGAGATCACGTTCAATTCCTGGTCAGGCACATGCCCAGGTTACGGGTTTGATACCCAGTGGGGAGTGATTATCTTTCATTATTGATGTTTCTATCTCTCTTCATCCTCTCTGAAATCAATAAAAATATATTTAAAAAATTATAAACAGGGAAAACTGGTAGAAATGGCATGTTTATAGTAGCATTTTTGGCACCAATGATTATTTATATTTCACAAAAATAACAGAAAGTAGATTGAACAGTGAGAAGAGGAGTTGAGAATTTATCAGAAAATAAAAAGGATTTATTAATTGTCAAGAGATTTCAAGGGCAGGGTAAAGATGAAAATTACCACTGTACCAGAGATCATTCAAAGCTTTGATCAAATCAATTGTTTTCTATATACAGGGTTGGGCAAAAGTAGGTTTGCAATTGTTCACATGGAAAATAATACAATGATTAGTAAACAATAATACAAGAATAAACTCTGTACTCACAATTGTAAATCTACTTTTGCCCCACCCTCTATGCTAAGGTAATAATATAACATGAGCTAGCTTTTTATTTTTTTATTGATTTTACAAAGAAAAGGAGAACAAGATAGAAACATCACTGACGAGAGAGAATTATTGATCGGCCGTCTCCTGCACACCCCACACTGGGGCTTTAGCCCACAACCCAGACATGCTCCCTGACTGGGAATCAAACCATGACCTCCTGGTTCATAGATCTATGCTCAACCACTGAGCCATGCCAACCAGGTTAACATGAGCTAGCTTTTAATTATCTTGAATTGAGTCAGTGTTCCAAACTCATTTTTTAAGATAAACAACATCAAACAAAGCAAAGTAAAAGCAGTATGTTAAGAGAAACTTATCATAATTAGACTTGCATAAATCAGCCTTATCCAGAGAAACAGAACCAATAGGAGATTACACACACACACACACACACACACCCACACTAGAGGCCTGATGCATGAAATTCGTGCAAGAGTGTCACTTCCTCCCCCTGGCTACAGGCACCAGCTTCCCTCTGGCACCTGGAACCTTGGCTTCCCTCTGGCTGCCAGCAGGCACCCGGGACACAGGCTTCACTTGCAGCCCCGGCTTCGTCTGGAAGGTTGTCTGGAAGGTCCACCGGAAGGACATCTGGTCTAATTAGCATATCATGCTTTTATTATTATAGATAGTTGTATTAAAATGCCCTCTTGTGATCTGGTAGAAAAGCAATCTGTTCTTCAAATTGCTGCCATGATCTTTTCAAGTATGTGTGAAATAAGTCTTCCTCCCCGGCTACAGGCACCAGCTTCCCTCTGGCACCTGGAACCTTGGCTTCCCTCACAGCCCAGGTTTCATCCAGAAGGTCGTCTGGTCTAATTAGCATATTATACTTTTATTATTTTATATATATATATGTATATATATATAATATTATATACTACTATTAATTCACTAATATTATTAATTTTATATATATGTTTTTCTTTTAAAAGACGTATAAGGCATTGTCTCACATGTTGATGGAGGCTGCACAGTTCTGAGATCTGCTGGCAAACTGAAGACCCAGGGAAACTAATGGTGTAGTTTCAGTCCAAAGGCCCATAGGCTTAAAACCTAGAGGACTGATGTTTCAGATCATGTCCAAAGGCAGGAAGAATCTGATGTCCCAGCAGAAAGGCAGCCAGGCAGGCAGGAGAAATGTCTTCTTACTCAGAGGAGAACCAGCCTTTAGCTTTATTCAGGCCTTCATCTTCTTGGATGGGGCCCTCTGAGAATAGGGAGAGCAATCTGCTTTACTCAATCTACCAATTTCTATCTTAGCCTCGTACAGAGCTGCCTCGCAGACACATCGGGGATAACGTTTGATCGATCAATGTCTGGGAACTCCTTGGTCCAGTCAAGCTGACACATGATATTCATCATCACGCTACCATATCACTGTGAAGCACTCATCCTAGAAAATTTGGATTATCTTTCAAATTTCACACACTCTCCCAATATGTCAGATCTCCCTCTAGAATAATGATTAAATAGGCCTACTTATTTGCACTGCTACTGCCTCTTTCCTACTTATAATTCTTGTAATCTGCTTCAGCTTTGCAAAAGTAACTGTTTGAAATATTTTTTCTATAAAATATTGTATTGCTATTAAAGCACTTTAGAAAATATACCATTGGAAAACATATGAAAATATGTACAGAAATATCAATTGCATCATTGTTGGAATATTGTAAAGAAGTGTAAATTTCAACCAATGGTGGACTGGTTGTACCATTTCTGATACATCTATAAAGTGGAATAAATTCACTCATTATGAGAAAAACTGGCAGACTACTATGAAAATGCCAGAAAAGTAAAACAAAATAACATTGATCACAAGAACTCGTTACTATATAGAAGTATAGATTCATCCCACTTGTTATAAAATGAAACATTATTTTTGAGTTATTTTATACAAACAGTAATTCACTGCCCAATGGCTTTTTAAGTCATGCACTGCCCAGTGACTTTTTGGTCAAGTACAAATCATGTATGTCATGATGATGCTATCAGATTAGAATGGAGGGGGAAATTCTTATCCTCTAGTGACTCCTAGCTGCCAGCCATTGTAACATCATAGCCCAAGGCATTACCCTTGCATGCCATCTCAGTCTCTGGATAGTAATGCTATTGGCTAACCATGTTTGGGGCGCTCACCTGGGCTTCAGTGAGCTTCTCACAGACGTCTCCCCTTCCTAAACCGATGTCCATCTGGACCAGCCCTTGTGGTTCTTATTACAATTGCAAAGTGCCCTTCAGCAATAACCACGAGGAAATTATGAAGATAAAAAAGAGTTTATTACTTACAGGCCCTGGAGCTTATAAGGGGACGCACAGTGAGGTCAGGGTACAGGGAAAGGGAGGTATAGAGAGATGATAGAGATAGAGATAGAGATAGAGAGAGAGAGAGAGAGACACTGAGGCCTGGGCATTTGGTTTTAGGGTTCAGGGTAGGGGCCTGGGGTTTCATGAGCTCAATCTTTATTGGTTAATTTAAAAACATAAGGTTGGAATTTAAAGCAAGGGAAGAGAATAAAAGAAAACAAGCAGCCCAATGGCCTGTTACTAAAATCAACCAAGATCTAAAACAAAAGAGCCTCAGTGCGGGCAGCAGGGGGGTCGGGGCGGTGGGGAGGCTTTATCTAGTCCTGTGCCTGGCAATGTGAGTTAGCAGTAGTTGACCCTGGATGCTTCTTTGAAATGGATGCCTGGTTGAAGTGGATGCCTGGCAACCAGAGCTTAAGTTAGGAACTTGCATGACAATAAGGAAAGCTAATTGTGTCTGTGATGATGTTGGTGTAACAAACCTGCAGCTGCCAGGTGTATAAAAGGATAGCAACTACAATCACAGTAATAGGCTAACCATCTATGTTTGTTGAAGTGCACTCCATGATGCTCGCACAGGGATGTGATTTTGCCTAAGGATGCATTTTGAAGTAATTACCTAAGAATGCAATTCTCAAAATGTATCCCAAGTTAAACTGGCGCATATACAAAGTCTTGGTCGGTCATTTATTGTCCTTCAACTCCATTTTTCAACCTCCTCTCTTCTGTCTAAAACCCTGTGTCTGGGATTTCCATTACATTCCAGCCATTAATCAATTACTCATCCTTCATTTCTTGGATATAAGTTTTACCTTAAAAACAGTGGATTTTCTCCCCCACTGACCACTCACTTTGTATTATATTTGCATCCCGATTCTGCCTTTTGAAACCCTACGTATTTTTCAATGGTGAACTTACATGTGGCCTCTTGGAAGAAGCTTTTCATGTTCCTACAACAGGATTTCTCAAGCTTGCAAGTATTTCCATTGTGAGCCAGACGATTCTTTGTCGTGAGGACTGTCTTGCACTCTTGCCAGCATCCTTAGCTTCTACCCTTTATATGTCATAATACAGCCGCACTGTGAAAACTAAAAATGTCTCCCGACATTGCCACATGTTCGTCATGTAGGGTAGTGTGTTTGTGTGCCACTGAGAAACACTGCCCTGGCATAGAAAGTTGTCCCTCGCTCTTTACACTCTTTTGGTACTTGATTTGTGCTCTGTCTCGGTATGTGTTATATTCGCATCACATTTTATCTGTGCATTCAGTAGTCCATCCTGTTTTGTGTGAGAAACTGTGCTTAATATATATTTGTTACACAGTATTGCATAAACACTGGTTTTCACATCCTAGGTGCATTGTTTATACATATAATTGAATCCTGATGCCTCTTCACTTTGTTTAAAGATACATTCAAATTCATTAATAATGATGATACAATTTGTTCTTGTGCAATGGAGTTATCTATAGGTCGATGTGGGTTTGCTACACCAGGCATCTAGAGGCCGTTTGGTGCTCTCTCATGCTTGTATCTTTAATAAGCAGCCACCAGATTGATAGTGGCATTGTGCTTCTCTATTAAAAATGGCTTTGTTATAGTATAGCTAATTAAAACAAAGATTAACATGTTTTCTGACTTGATTAATAATTCTCTATAACAAATGAAGTCCTTTTTAAAATAGCTAAGTTGGCCATAGCCAGTTTGGCTCAGTGGATAGAGCGTCAGCCTGCAGACCAAAGGGTCCTGGGTTTGATTCTGGTCAAGAGCACATACCTTGGTGCAGGTTCCTCCTCAGAGCTCATACAGGAGAAACACATTGATGTGTTTCTCTCACATTGATGTTTCCCTCTGTCTTTCCCTCTCTCTTTCACTCTCCCCAAAGATCAATGGAAGAAATATCCTCAGGTGAGGATTAACGACAACAACAACAAAAAAAACAGAACAAAATTGTATATTAGATTACAGATTAATTCTCAGGTTCAAAGTGGAATTCAAAGTAAATTTTTTCTATATCAACCCCTATATCTACAGATATGTAATGAACATTAGAAGCTAAATTAAATACATAAAATCATAAACCATAGATTTTGTTATTTCATGTTTAGTCTTTAATGCTGCTTGATACAATCCCCCTTTATTCCCCTCTAGTGTTAAAAATATATCAATTTTAAACTGAATCTTTCTTGGTGGCAGAAACTTTTTCATGGCATACATAAGGTTTTTGACCTTTGACCATAAAAATAACAAACTGCATGTTAAGCGAAATAAGTTTTTTAAGAACCAGATGCCCAAGCATACACTGTGACATCTTATACCTGAACTTTTGTTTCGGTGTGTCCTCAATGTGCTTTTTTCCTGTCTATTCTGCGTGTGTTTTTTTTTTCCTTTTCCAACTTAAAACACCATATAGCTGCTGCTTTGCCAAACATATCTAACTTTCTAAAATTCGTATAAAATATTCTACTAGGATTTTTAAAAAAAATAGTCCTCCATATCTGGACTCATCCCAAATGTGTCCTAATACCCCCTATGGAAAATAACTGTGGCTGCCAACAACCACCTGCTGCTCTCATGCAAAACTCCAAAATTGTGACTGCATACCTCTAAGATATTGACAAATCTATTTCTGTTAATGTCACAATTCTCCAAAACATCCAAGCTTTGTAAAGCCTTTAATCTTTTCTTAAATCATTTTTTCTCTAGTGAATTATACTCAATATTCTAACAACTTTTTTATTTATTTTCTCCCAACTATGTTTATCTAGAACTTGTTTCTGAGATTTTATTAATAGAACACAGACTAGCTTGAACTGACTGACTTTTGAAACTCCATATTCCAGATTTCTCTCCAAATACAATCATACAATATAGACTAATAACTCTAAAACAGGGGGTCCTAACTTCCCATAGAAAAACAAAAAAAATTTCTGTTCAAATCTTTTTCTAACCTAAACTTTATCAGGTGTTTTCTTAATGTAAATCATGACACTGAAAACATGAGCCTGAATCTCACCTAAAACTTCTACAAATTATATTTCTTTGCCCAATTCGTTAAAAGCTATTTTTGTGTATTTGTTTCTAAAATAATTACTCTAAATCATTTTCTTACATACTTTTGCAACTTTGAAAAAAATATACTCAAACAATTCATTTGTATGTTCTAAAGCAATGCTACATAAAGCTAATTAAAAATAATAGTAATAAGAAAAGAAAGAGAAATAGCTGTGTTTTTTTTTTTTCAGTATATTTTCCACTTTTACCTTATACAAATAAGGTTCCAATTCAGAAATATATTTGTTATATCCAGTCACTTTCTACATTCTATTACTTCATACAAACCATTCTGCCCACTCAATAATTTTCAGTTCCCCTCCCGCATAGGGTGGTCCATCTCAATCTATTTTACTCTAAAATTCCAAGCCTGTAGGTGATCTCTTCTCTGAATGCCTGTGTTACTCATAATGGCAAGCTCTTGGACTCTCGTTGTGGGTTCTTGTCCTACAAAGTTTGAAGAACAAAATTCATGAACTAGAAGATTTTAGGTAAAAATGTAGACGTTTATTGTAAGCATATACAACAAACAAGTTGGGAAAAACCTGCTCGCTCTCTCTCTCTAATGGGAACAATCAGTTCTATGAGTCTATGGGTTTATATATTCTGAGAGCTTCTTTGTCTGAACATGATGCTTTCTACTTGGACCTTTCCTTAATTTATGTCTTCCCCTGTGCTTTCCTAAATGGTCACATTACCCCTTATTCCTGAATAATATCAGTTTCTAAGTTTTAAAGCTTACCCAGTGCTCCCCTCTTCCTCTTCCCCTTATCTTGTAACATTCCTCTGTCCTCTGTGAATGAAAGACGAGCAATCTGGCGGCTTGGAGCAGTCTCCACCCATTACGCATGTCTTTCTCTCCCATGGACCCCATTTCCCTAACACTGCCTTTCCTGTCTCTAATGCCTTTCACCTGTAAGTAAATTCCAGGCACTACCTGCTGTTTCAGGCTTTTCTTGTATTTTTCTTGCTCAAGGTCTACAATCAGCCATTTCTCTAACATCTCTTGTTTCTTTATCAGAAAATTATATTTAGAAATCAAGTCCATCCACTGAAAGTGCTCAGTGTCCTTGAGGTGTCATTTCTTCTAGTCCTCCCAGAGGGCAGCACTAGGTAATATTTAATGCACACTAACACATTTATATTATATTCATATTGCTATAATTATTTTTGTATCTATCCAACTATACATATTAGCTAAAAGTGAGTTATTTTATATTTTTAAAAAGAGTATCTGATAGAATGCAATTACTATGAGCCAGACTTTGAGCTTTTAATACATAATTTATTTCATTTATTCTTCATAGCAACCCTGTCAAATGGGGGCTATTCTTATCTGCATCTTATAAATAAAGCTGAGGTTAAAATATTAAATCAAACTAATATAATTGTAACCACTTAAAAGTAGTATGCCTGAAAAGTGGAGTCAAATTACAGAGGGAGACAAATATATGCCTGAAACATAAAGGGGAGAGTTGAATTCTTCCCTTCTTTTTTTCTCTCTTAATTTAAAAGAATAATAATAACATAATATCATATCTGGACTTTGGGTGAAACTATTTGGTCAGAGTATGAAGAATCTGACATACCAGTGAACTCTTTTTGATTGATAAATATTATATGGTTTACTATGCTGAAAGTCACAGGGTCATGCCTGGGATCATAGCAGAATGCTATAATCAATTAACAATGCCTGGCAAGAATACTTGAGAGGCAAGTGGCAGTATGCTATATTTAGTAATTCTATAATGGCCTATTTTAAGTGTTCCTTTCTTTCAACTAATTATGTAATTCCCACAACATAAAATTTAGTACACTCAACTAATTATTTAACTTGCTCTTGTCTTCTCCAAAACTGTAAATATTATGAAAAAAAAGTTATGTTTACCTTGTTCATTTTGTATCCAGAGTATCTACATAGTGCATACTGCATACATGATTTACAAATTATAAAATATCCTATATAATAAAAACTTAATATGCTAAATGTCCGACCATTTGTTCGATTATTCGAACAGTTGCTATGATGCGCACTGAACACGGGGGGTGGGGAGATGGGGGGGAAGGGCAGACGCTTTGGTGGGTTAGCTTGCTGCTGGGGTCTGGCAGATTTGGACTGGGTGAACCAGGCTGGACATGCCCTGGAGCCCTCCCGTGGTCCCTCCTCGGCCCCTATTGTGCACTGATGGAGTCCCTTGGCTTGGCCTGCACACTCTCACAACGCAGGACCCCTCAGGGGATTTCAGAGAGCTGGTTTTGGCCCGATCACCTCAGGCCAGGCTGAGGGACCCCACTGGTACATGAATCTGTGCACAAGGCCTCTAGTGAAAAAATAAAATGTGTAGCCCACCTTAAAACCACTGGTGAATTAACAAAACTTATTAGCTAAGTTTAAATCATTGAAACTTGATTCAAAGATCATCTGTGAATTTCTAGCACCCTAATAGTTACTTTATATTGAAATGCACAATGACAGGAGAAAGTTTCCAATACCAAATCTTTTAACATCCAGCTGTAGCAATAGTCCTATAAAATCTCATTATTGCTGCAATGGTTATAAAGTCAATGGCTTGTAAAGTATATGGTGTAATGAATATTCATGTTGTACAGATACTAATGGAAATGCTTCTAGAACTCCAATTCCTTCCTAATACACTCTGGTCACACAGTGATATTTCTTTAATAAGTATTTCACCTTTATAGTCCTTTAGTCTTAAATGCACCCACGCATGAAGATGAATGCTGTAACTTTAACAGATATGAGGTATGGTTTTCAAGTATTAGGACAGAATTTTCTATATCAGCTGTGGAATTTTGCCTTGTTTTAGGAGCATGCTACCTTTTTATGAGACAAAACAAAAACCACTTCCATCACACTCACATGCAACCATATATTATACAGAGCAAATGGAGGGAGAAAAGCTATAGCTGAAATCCATGGCTAGTGACATTTGATTATTTCTATATATTAACCAAAAGCATTAAGGTAAAGATAAATGGATGAATTTATTTATTCATTCAGCAATTTGAAATAATATCATACTTTTTGTTCTGACTGCAGTATGACCAAGATAACTTGTTGTAAATATATTTTTTTCTGATAAAAAAGCAAAGGGACAAAATTATTCACTGTTATTAACCACAAGAGTCTGGGTGAACAAATTTGTGCATGGGTGGGGTCCCTCTGGGTGGCCTGTGGGGATTGGGCCAAAATCCACAGTCCAACGCTGCCTGCACCTCCTACCTGCCACTCCCACTCATCCTGGCCCCGCTGTGTCTGCCAGGGGCTCGAGTCTAATCAGTCCCAATTGGGAGAGGCCTGCGCTGCCACAGCAGTGCTTACCAGCCATGAACCCTGTGTCTGGCACCCTCCCAAGGGGAGTGGCCTACAGGATCGGGCTGAAACCAGCAATCAGACACTCACCAAGGGGTCCCCGATTGTGAGACCCACCAGGCCAGGCTGAGGGACCCCACTGGTGCATGATCGGGCCTGGGAGGGACCATAAGAATGCTCCAGCGTGTGTCCAGTCCATCTTGCTCAGTCCCGATCGGCTGGAGCCCAGCAGCAAGCTAACCTACCTGTCAGAGCATCTGCCCCCTGATGGTCAGGGCACATCATAGTGAGTGGGTGAGCAGTCTTACCATATCATTAGCATATTATGCTTTGATTGGTTGTTCAGTTATTCTGCCGTTCGGTCTATTTATATATTACCCTTTTATTATATAGAACTAGGGGCCCTAGATATTAAGTAAAATTTCCAAGGTCACCATCTTAGGAACAGGCATGAATTTAATCCTAACTCTCTCAGATGTCAGAATACATGCTTCTAGGGACTCCCCCTTATTGCTTTCTATCACTAAATTAAATACTAATACAATAACTGAAGCCCATGACACATGCTTCTAGAATTATTCCACATGGAAAGAATTATCCCACCTTGGAATGAAGAGGGAAGTCTTCATTGAAGGGTGAAGGGGCATTTGAATCAGACCTACGAGGATGAGTTGAGTTAGAGCTTGCAAAGGTTGAGCAAGGGCATTCCACACAGAGGCAATTGCCCAAATAGGAAGACGGAGGCTGACGAGCGTGATGACCTGTTAAGGAAGGCAAAGAGTCTGATCTGACCAATGCTCTAATTACAGCCTCAGCAGCAGGA
>NW_006283544.1:4444911-4456775 GCF_000327345.1 Myotis davidii
CTGCCCCTGCAGGACGCCTCTGGTCGAGGAGTCCGGCCTGGGCAGCGGGGACCCGCAGCTGCAGCGGCCCCACGATCGTGGGCTCCGCTTTAGGCCCAGGCAAGGGGCCCCTAGCTCCCGGGACTGCCAGCTTCGACCCTGCCCAGCTCCCATCCCCTACTTCCTGCTATCACTAGCCAAGACGGCAAAGGCGCCTGAATCTCTGATTATGGCTGCCCCCCGGCTCTTAGCTCCCCCCTGGGTTTCTGATCACTGTCAGTGGCAGGGGGCTTCTTCCTGCTTTCCCTTTCGCCTCCCTGCATTGTGCCTACATATGCAAATTAACCACCATCTTTGTTGTCAGTTAACTGCCATCTGAGTTGGCAGGTAATTTGCTTATCTCCCTGATTAGCCAATGAAAAGGGTAGCGTCGTACGCCAATTACCATTTTTCTCTTTTATTAGTGTAGACTAGTAGCCTTGCGCACGAATCCGTGTGCCAGTAGCTCTCTGCAGGGCCTGGCTGCTCCACGCCCGCTGCCCAGAGACTCTGCAGCCCAGAGGCCCATCTGCAACTGGGCGCAGAATGATCGCCTCATCACTGGGGTGACAATGCAAGCATTCTGCACCCCGGCCTTGTCAGAGGCCCATCTGTGGCTGGGCGTGGAACACTTGCCTCATTGCTGGGGTGACGACTCAAGCATCCCCCCCCACCACGGCCACTTTTTGCCCACTGCCCAGAGGCCCTCCGTGCCACGGCGATGAAGCAAGCATTCCATCAGGCCGCTAAGGCTGCCTGCTCTCAATGGCCGCCCCCCCCCCCAGAACTGGGGGACTCCAGCGGGGCTGAGAAGACTGGGAACTACCATCTTTTGCGATGGAGTGACGGTTAATTTGCATATTGCCCTTTTATTAGCTAGGACTAGTGGCCCAGTACACGAAATTCATGCACGGGGTCCTGGACAGCCTGGGTGAGGGGTTGATGGTTGTTTGTAGGCTGGCCACGCCCCCCAGCAGGGACCCTCAATCCATGGTGTTGTGGCCAGCCTGGGTGAAGAGCTGAGGGCAGTTTGAAGGCCCCTCCGTCAGTGGCCAGCCCAGGTGACCCAAGCCTCCCATAAGCTCAGGTCGGCTCCTTGGCCACCACCCACTGGCCCCTCTTTCAGCAGCTGGCCAGGCAGGCAGGAAGCTTGGCTTTCTCTGTTGCTGGGGGCAACCCAAGCCTCCCCCCATTCCAGCTGACCCCGTTGTTGCCGCCATCTTTGTCCGCTAATTTGCATATTCCCTCCTGATTGGCTGTGAGGTGTCATGGAGGTATGGTCAATTTACATATTTGTCTATATTTATTAGATAGGGTAAGCAAAATAATTTTGTATATTAGAATATACTTCTACCAGTGGTTTTTACATTATATTACATTAAGACATATAGGATGATGAAAATTATGGTTAACCTAAAAATTTGATAAATTTTGTGAAAAGGAAATATTTATTTTTAAAGTATTTTCTCTTAAAAATATTTTAAAATATTTTCTTTGTTTTATATATTTTTGGCAGTATATTACTTTAATGCATAGAGAATGTAGACCTCTATAATGAAGTATATTTATGAAGACTATTAAAACTATTTTATGGCTTATATTTTACTAGATACCAAATACAAAAAAAATAAGACAGAAGGCAAAACTCAAACCATGATAGTTCACAGAATAGCAATGGTCTAGAATGCTTTTTGTTTGTTGTTATTATTGAAAAGGGTTAACTAGCTAGCTTAAGACAGGAAGGGAGGGTGTCCAGAGAGGATGGAGGCATCTTGGCCTGAGCAATTAAAGCAGCCATACAAGGATAGATGTATATCTGGCCTGAGAATCTGGAAAAGCCATAAATCTCTGGCCAAGAGAAAAAAGAAAAAAAGAGAGGCCACTTTCATATTTTGAGCAGAGAAGCCAATGGGTTCAGCCTTGGCAGGATAAGGTTGCGAGGTACCATAAGTTAGATCAAAGTAAAGTCACTCCAATTTGACCAGATAAGATGGATATGTGAAGGAAAAAGAAAAGACACAGGAGATGGGGGAAAACAAAACATATTTCGCAGAGGATCGAGGAATATTGCAAAATAAGGGGAAAGAAGGAGGGGGGCACCACGTGGGCTTTGGCCTTTGCAGAGTGACCAATGAGGAAAGCTCAGGGATCCTAAATTGGGGAAGAGTCCAATTAGAAAGGGTCATGTTCAGACAAAGCCTTTATAATGCCTTAAGACAAAGAAAGATATGCCACCATTCTTAGGGGGCCCCTCTGTCCCTCCGTGCCAGGAAGGACAGGGTCTTAGGAATTTAGGATTGTAGTTTTAGAGGTAGTATCTGCTTGCAATAAAGTTTCTTCTGCTTGCAATAAAGCTTCTGTACCTCTCACCTACCACCTTTTACCTGTGGCTTCATTCTTCAAATCCTTCTGGACAAGAACCTGGGAAAGAAATCACCCTTGTACCCTGCTCAATAAAACACCTGAATCATTATTATTTTTTATTTGCAACAAAAGCCATGAGACCTTACTGCCTTTCATTTACCTGCCCTTCTGTGGTAGGCAGTTAGACACGAGCAGAGCAAGGACGATGGGCCAGGTACAGAAGGTCATCAGGGCTGAAAGCCCAGAGTGCCTAGCAAAGGACAATTGTAGGGTGGGACCTCATGCCTAAGGTGACCTTTCCTCCCCTTCCTTTACCTCTGGTTATGAGGTTTGCCTCTCTGACCTTTCCTCCCTAGAGATAACATCTAGGCCTCTGTTGTATTTCAGCTCCAGGCTCAGAAAAGCAACAAAACCAGACACAGCTGACCTCAGGACCAGCTGCATTGAATAATGATCCCCTGCCCTGGTACCCGCCAATCAATCAATGGAGACCACAATCCTAAAAGGACACACCTGGAAAACTGCTGAATATTCAATGAGATCGTCCCCTGGGACCTCTGTTAGAATGCTTAGGGAGCATGCCTGCACCTTTCCCTTTCCATTCCTCCCATCCCCTGCTGGGTACCATTACCTTCCTCACTCCCAAGCTCCAAGCGCACTTCCTTTACCTCTGTAACTTGTTTCCGAAGCCCATTTCTTCTACAAATTACTTCTTCTACCTCTGTGATTTTCTAAAAAATGTTCTTTAATAGTTTGAGTCTTGGATCTGAATTCTTTCCTAGCCAGAACTCAAGTACCAAGGTTGCTGAACCCATATCCGGTCTGACACCTGGTGCTCTTCCCACTGCCTACAACACTTCCCTTTTTGGGGAAAATTTCGGCCATAACTCAGATCCCATAGTTACAGTATTACCCATCCCCAATGGCCATAAAGCTCAATACTTTATCCTAAGAATGAGCCTTCCTAGCACCATGAGACCATATTATCGGAACAAAAGCTCCTTTCAACTGATTTATAACCAAAAGGTGTAACTGTGGATGAACAAAGAAGTTCTGTGGAAAGTAACCTCACAGAGTGATCTGATCGTTAATTCCTAATAGGGCAGATGGGGGTGTGTTGTCTCGCCCGAGGCATATAACCTTTTAGTAAGAGGTTTATCTTTGCCTTAAGCAAGCCCTGTCCATTGTTTCTGCACATCTGAGCTAAAACACCTTTGAAATAATCACCCTTAAGAGAGCACATAATCTTGTTACCTATCCTGTAATTCAATCTCTGTCGGGTTTCTCTCACCTCAATGTAATCTGTAAATTCCCTCCTTAATTTCAAATGCATTGAAAAAGCTGCAACACTGCTACTCTCCGCAGCATTTGAGATCTTGCTCCCAGTGTATGTCCTCAGGTTAGCTCAAATAAACTCTTATAGAAAGTTTAAGATTTTATTAAAACAAAAATAATTTCTAATTCACAAGAAAAGAATGAAATTGGAAAAAGTAACAAAAAGATGAGATATACAGAATATCTGGAAATAGATAATTTAAAAGAATTTCATAGAACTTTTAAACTGCTTCAAATTTTACTGTATCTTGCTTTTGAAACCAGGTGTGTAGGTTTGTTTTCTGAAAGTATGTACCAGAAAGTTCATTGTGGTGATTTAATATTGAGAATCTCCATAGCTTTCATTTTTGTGAGCCTGGAGGTCAACATTTGATTGCACAGTTCCTAGTCACTCTATTATTTTTATCATTTTTATAACCAGTAGCAGCGAGTGAGGCACGTTCTTCTCAGCTTATAAATGTCAAGTGTGGTGTTGTTAAGATGCATATTTTCAGTCACAAATTAAAGTGTAGGAATAGTTATGTTTCAAGTGGAAGATATTTATCATGTTTCCATCTGGAAACAGCAGGGCATTCATATCAAGACTTTTTCTTTAGTGTCTATTTGAGTGTTGTAACTAATATAGTGCTTGAAAATTTGTTGTTGTTCTTAAAGATTTCTATCCTGAGTTTTATGATTTAACAGTGTCAACATGTAACCAGAAGGTTATGACACTATCCTTGCTTTCTCCTTGCTAAAGTGATGAACAAAGTGATTTAAAAATAGCATTTATTATGACAAAAAAATTGCTGTGAAAATGAAACAAAAGCAGGTTTGCAATTACTTTTAAAAATACTTAGAGCCAGCTACAAAATTTCACTCAAACAACTGCCCAATTTTACACTCAAATAGCAGCATATTTGAAACAAGCAACTCCCAGCCACACAATCTGACCCTAACATATAATAGTCCACTTTTTATTCCCCTGTACTTTTTATTTACACAGGAACATATGGATTTACATTTTAAAATTAATTGTCCTATTAGAGCAGGGATTGGTAAACATTGTGAAGTCTACTTAGTGAAGGTTTTATGCTCATGAGCTATATCATATTTTTCACCACTATTCAACTCTATGGTTGTTACATGAAAACTTTCATAGATAACACATAAAGGAGAAGGACTGGCTTTATTCCAATACAAATTAAGAATTGAAGTGCTGTGTGATTCAGCAATTCCAGTTGGTATATACTAGTATCTGAAGGAATTGATATCAGTATCTTTAAGAGATATCTGCACACCCATGTGTATTACAGCATTATTCACAATAAGCAAGATATGAAAACAGGCTGAGGTGTCATCAATGGATAAATGAATACATGGAGAAAATATACATATCCGTATATACAAGAATATATATATAATTCAGCCATGAAAAAGAACATCCTGCCATTTGCAACCATGTAGATGAACCTTGAGGGCATTGTGCTGAGTGAGGTAAGTCAGACATAGAAAGACAAATGCTGTATGATATCTCTTAAACGCAATCTAAAAAAAACATGAACTTGCAAAAATAGAGAGTATAATGACAGTTAGCCGGGCTGGATGGTAGGGAAATTGGGGAGATGTAATTTAAGGATGTAATCTTGCAACTAGTAGATAAATAAGCTCTGGGGATCTAAAGAGCAACATAGTGATTATAGTCAACAATACTATATAATAAACTTTAAAGCTGCTAAGAGACTAGATTGTAACTCTTCTCAACACAACGAAGAAATGTAATTATGTGGCACAATAAAGGGGTTGGCTAATGCTTCTATAGGAATCATATTACAATATATAAATGGATCAGTATATAAATGCTAAACATGTCAACCTTACACAGCGTTACATATCAATTATATTTCAATAAAAAATAAAAATAAAATGTACTTTTAAAAATGCAGGTGTAGGCTAGACTTGATTTTAGCTGTACTTTGTTCAGTCTTACATTATTCCTATTCAGTTTCCTGCAGAGAGAGCAAGACAAGAAAAACAAAAAAAAGTCTCAACCAGTATCAGCTTATTTTAATTAGGTTAGCCTTTCACACTTAAGAAAACAAATGGGAGACAGGCTAGTTAATAACTCCATAGATATTGCAAGCAGGTACAGTAAGTTTTTATCCAAAGATTCATAAAACAGACTCCACATTTGATAGCTATTTATTGAAGCCCATCACATATCACTAAAGACATCATATCAGTCTTGGGAGTACATATTTAGTAGTAAAAATTATAAATAAATCAGTAAAATTTTCAACGGAAGCATTTCAGTGTACGATCCACCAAAACTATAAATCAAAGAATTTAGCTTTCAAGTGTTTTATACTATGAACCGACCCATGAAACAAATGAAAATATAAAATCTTATGAACTGATGTTTTAACTAGCTAGATCTAGCAGCCTAATTTTCTTATTCAACTAAATATTGTGATTTATAATTGTAAATACATATATGACTTCTAAGAAAAATGCGCTCTCTGTAACAGATTTAAAACATCATTTTGTTACTGTAATAACATTCCATTGAGCAATAACTGCAAAGCTTTGCTAGCTAAACATGTTTGGCTTTGATTCATGCCCAATAACACATCCAAAAGATTAAATCTGTAATAAAACAAGCCAAAGGCTTCCAAAGGATAATAAGAGAGCTGCCTACTTGGTTTTTGATTGCTAGTTTCCTAAAAATTCTCATGTGGATATAAATCTGAACTCTGAATAATATTGTTGTTTTAAAATAACTCCAAGGGATTTGATATTCTTCATAAAAAGATTTGAATCAGAGCAATGCCCCTCTTTATTTTTAATCTGAATTCTGTTTTCTATTTGACTATAGGGCTAAGCAATTTTGCTACAACACATGGGAAGAGTGTCTGCATATGAAGAAGAAGACAGATAAGGGTTTTCTATAACATGTATTCATTTATATTAGCCATAAATGTGTTCATGCCAAATACCTCTGACATTGGCACTGATAGATTATAAAACAAACCAGTATGTGTGGTTCCTGCTTTCACTGAGTTTTGAGTTAGTGAGAAATGCAGACAGTTTATGGCATGTCGATGTAATATTTTGAGATGCTTGTCGAATATTGTTGGGGAGCACAAGAGACTTGGTTGGAAAGTGGAAACTTAAGGGAGTGTCGAAGGCTGCGCCCCTAATTATTCCTTGATCTTTCCAAACAAGTCTGTGTAGGTGCAGACCCCGGGTGTTTACTGGAAATCTTATGCTTAATCCCTGGATGCCCTTACCTAGAGGGCAATGTAAACACATGTGTCCTCCCAAGATTACTCACCCTACTGATTGCATCTAAAGATAAAAATCCCAATAAAGGCTAACGAGGCTGCTCTGGCTACTAGAGCTGAGGGCCCTTTAGCCCTCACTCTCACAGTCAAACTGTGTCTGAATAATCTGTTCGTCCGTTGTTCAGGGGCTGCTGGTCAGCCCCAGCAGAATATTCTTTTGGTTACTCATTCAATTTTCCCTTTTTTTCCTGTTCAATTATCATCATTTTTCTTTGCCCTTGAAAGGAAAGACTGAGGAAGAAATAAAACAGAAAGAGTCTTAATATCTTCTTGCTTTTCATTTTAAACACCTGAACCTTCAGATAAGTCTACTGTATTTTTATAGAATAGGTTAAAGAAAATGTTTCAGGGTATATGACCAAAGTTTTTGGCAGAAGCAGTGTATGGATGTGACACCACTACCCTCATTACCATAAAATAACTCTCCTAAGTAGGAGGGAGAAGAGAAAAGTGAAAAAGATGGGGTGCTTTTAGACTGCCTGTCAATACTACCTGAGAGATGTCAAGAACTTTGGAGAAAATGAATGTACTTGTATCTGAGCAGACTGTTCCATATATAGCGCTTATAGGGGGTTTCTGTTCTCAAGTGATGCATAGAAGAAGAAAGGAATTACCATGACCATTGTCAACAAGATGTTGGATATTTCAGCTATTTCAATGAGGTACCTGCGAATTCCCTCTGTCACAAAATATTCTTAACTTCAGTGGAAGGAAGGAGGCAAACACTGGGAAATTTTCTACTATCCTGTCTAAAGAAAAATGACAACAAAATTTAAGTCAAATTGTAAAATATTTTAGAGTCAAATATTGGACTTTGACAGCTGATTTTAAGGTCGGTGATTTATTTTTCTAGAAATAGAAATAGAAATAATTGCTTTAATGTATGGGGTATGCAACATGGACTAAACACATAAGTAATCATTAGCATGATTTTTAGGACTTAGAAGCCTTATTTAAGTTTGAGATTCAACAATTGTATATATGTTGGTGCTATTCACTTTGATAAGAAAAAAGAATGAGGAGAATAAAAGTGGATTTGGAGGGATATGCATTTTAAGCAACAATGAGGCATATGAGTAGATGTAAAATTTAGGAATGTAAGTCTTTGGTACAGAAGTATCACTGAAGCTATGGAATGAAATAACCCCAGGAAACTGTGTACCTGAAGAGTGTTAGGGTCACAGTGCAAGAACACACAGAGCGTTAGTGTTGAAGGAATGAGCACAAGAGCAGGACTCTGCAAAGGGGACTGTGAGTGACCAGTAAGGCTCTTTTGGAGGAACTTCAGGATGGAGTTTTATCTCAGAAATCAATATGAAATTCATCATAAGAGGAAAAGCATAGCTAGCAGTGAAGCGGATGCTGAGAGATTAAGTAAGATAAAGGAACAGATGTGCTAGATTTAGTTAGAAAGTCATTAGTGACTTGGATGTGATCGGTTTCTGAGAAGTTACTCTGCCAAGGCTTAAGGGATAATGGAGGTAAGAAACAGAAAAAGGAAGTGTAGATATTTTCCTCAAACAGTTTAGAACTTCCAAAATCACTGTGCTATTTTTATTTTCCATTTTTTTCTGTAAAAATATAAGAATAAAATAAGTATGTGAGTTATTGGGGAACTAAGAGAAAGACCTTTGTTCTACTAGTTGAGGATAAATGGGGATTTCCTATGTTCTTTATGATGGAATTAGAAATCACTTTGCAACATATTTAGCACGAGGTTTTTATTGCTGTGATAATTATGTATTATGAATTTTTATTGCTTTCAGTAGATAATTCAAGTCATGCCATTTCACTGCTGAACATGTTCCAGTGGCTTTCTTCCCCTTAAATACCAAGTTCTTGGCAGGGCTGATCAAGCCCTGAAGGATGTGCCTTACCTCATTTTCCATGACTCTTCACCGGTCTCTTCTCAAGCCAGAGTGGCTTCCTATTTCTTGTTTGAATAAATGAAGCTTACTGCCATTGCAAAGCTTTGAACTTTCCGTTCCTTCTGCCTTACATGCTCTTCCCAAATATATCAGCATACGTCACTTACACGCTTCAAGATTTTGCTCAAATTATACCCCTGAACTTCTAATTCCTGAACTTCTAAATCCCCATTATAGATAGCATTTATCATGTGACATATACATGATAGAGGCCTGATGCACAAAATTTGTGCCCAAGGGGGCAGTCCCCTTGGCCCAGCCTGCACTCTCTCCAATCTGGGACCCATTGGGGGATGTCTGACTGTCGGTTTAGGGCCTAGACCGGCAGTCAGACATCCCTCTAACAATCCTGGATTGCTGGCTCTTAATTGCTCACCTGCCTACCAGCCTGGTCACCCCTAACTGCCCCCCACTGCCAGCCAGGTCACCCCAAACTGCCCCCCCCACCAGCCTAGTTACCCCTCACTGCCCCTCTGCCAGCCTAATTACCCCCAGCTCCCTCCCTGCCAGCCTGTTCGCTCCCAACTGCACCCTGCCCCACTGGCCTGGTCACCCCTAAGAACCTCCTCCCCACCGCCAGCCTGGTTGCCTCTTACTGCCTCCCCTGCCAGCCTGGTGACCCCCAACTGTCCCCCTGCTGGCCTGGTTGCCCCCAACTGTTCCCCTCTTGCCAGCCTGGTCACCCCACACAGTCTGCTGTTCAGTCATTTGGTCATCCCTCACTAACACCCCTGCTGGCCTGGTCATAGGCAGTCATCTTGTGAGAGTGAAAGGGTTAATTTGCATATTAGTTCTTTATTATATAAGATTAGAGGCCCAGTGCACAAAAATTTGTGCACTCAGGGGTAGGGGGTCCCTCAGTCCAGCTTGTGCTCTCTCGCAGTCTGACATGCACAGTGCAGGGCCGATCAGGGGGTTGGGGTGCCAACCCCTGTCACCCACAGAGCAGGGCCAATAAGGGGGTTAGGGCACTGCCCCCTGTCACGCACAGAACAGGGCCGATCAGGGAGTTGGGGTGTCGCCCACTGTCACCCACAGAGCAAGGCTTATCTGGGGGTTGTGACGCCGCCCCCATGACGCTGCTCCAGGGGCAGTGAGGCCTCTCCACTCCACTGATCCCAGGGCCAGGACACCCTTCGGCTCCACTGATCCCTGGGCCCTGAGGCCTCGCAGCACCCCGGGGTGGTGAGGCCTCGTTGCTCTATGGCTTCAGGGCTGTTTGGCTTTGCTCCACCGCTTGGAGCCTGCTTATGCAAATTAACCGCCATCTTTTAGCTTCAATAATTGAAACATTGTATTTTTTGGAGCTGTTGCTTCAGGAGCTCAGAGCCGGGTGGTGACAGGCAGGGAACCTTGGTTTCCTCCATCGCCAGGGCAACCAAGCCTCCTGTTCACTTCAGCTGCCTGGCTGCCAGCCGCCATCTTGGTTGGCAGTTAATTTGCATATCGCCCTGATTAGTGAATGGGAAGCATGTCAGAGTACGGTTAATTGCCATGTTTGTTTATTATTAGATAGGATTGCCTGGTTGATCTTACTAGAATTGAGGCTACCTGCAAGCTAGAACTTTATCTCTTTTGTTGACTATTGAAATCCCTAAAACTGTTATTTAAATTGAAATACTTAAACATAAGTACAATTAGAAATAAATTTCTTTGGTCATATAAGTCTCATTTCAAGTGCTCAGTACCTTATGTAGGTAGTAGCTAACAATTGGAGAACAATTATTAGAAGACTCTTTCCATCACAGAACAATATTCTATTGGACTGTATTCATAGCCTCATATGGAATTGATGCTTAGTAAACATTCACTTCTTTTTGGTGTATTATATCTAAGGCAATTACCACCTAAGGAAATTAGCTTCAACTATTTCCTATAGAAGAATGTCTCCCTGAATCTTGCTGGAGCTTGAAGTGATAAAGAAGTGTGGTGCCCTCAAAGTATACCTAGTTTTTTTGTGCCACAATTGATTGCAATGTTTTCATTGTAAAAATTTTCCAAAATGTTTCTTTTAAACATTGAGATGTGGAAGTAATTTGGGCTATTGAACAGAAATGTGTTTCTTTTACTTTTACTTTTTTCACACACACACACACACACACACACACACATGCACACACACCCACACACTTTCTTGTTTTAAGGAGTCATGGAAATTATTGTAGTAGTGAAAGGGAAAGCTTACAAATAAGACTAGAAATAAATTATACAGAATTTTCCAGCTGACTAAAGAATACTTTAGTTTGGGTTAGTGCACTTGTAGTATGATTTTGAATCTCACCTCACAGACTTAAAGTAATACAGTTTTTACTTTAAGTAACAGATTTAGAAGCTGTATACATTCTTCAGCACATCAAAGCAGGCTCCTAAGGATGAAGACCCATTTGCCAGTGTTTACATTATCCACAGTTCTGTATATATGCATTTATTCAAACCCTGTTTTATCTGGAAGATCATAATCTCTTCTATATAAGGTATGGGCAGTTTTGCTGTCTTTGCAATAAGCAGTGTCTGCACTGTATTTTTATACAGCATGTTTGTATTGTACTTGTTTGAATTTACAAACATATGTCAGGATATGATTATGTTTTTCTTTTTCTTGCTGTTAGCTGGTCTATAATAATTCTTATAAATATAAAGAAAGAGTAAACACAGAAAAAATAGTTAATGATCTGACACCC
This sequence comes from Myotis davidii, assembly GCF_000327345.1. Taxonomy (NCBI): domain Eukaryota; kingdom Metazoa; phylum Chordata; class Mammalia; order Chiroptera; family Vespertilionidae; genus Myotis; species Myotis davidii. Next base: position 4,456,561 of record NW_006283544.1, read on the forward strand.
TTTTTTCTCCCTTTAGTAGTAATATTTGCTTTATAATAATAAGCCAAGATTATACCTTGTGTGGGCAGGAATTGCTCAATTTATGTAATTACTATTCTGAGGTCTAGGAGAATAAAGTCAAAGTAACATATATCATATATTAAAATTAAAGTGCTTAGAACATTTCCCAATATATACCAGGTTACCAATACATGTATGTGTGTATATATATATAT
>NW_006283544.1:4456998-4460912 GCF_000327345.1 Myotis davidii
ATATATATATATATATATTAAAGAGCCAGGGTTGTAATGACAAAAGGCTCGACCAGACCAGAAGTCAGAGCTGGGTTGCCCTGGAGACCCAGCACTGATTGGGGCTGCTGTAAGCGCCCCAACCCAGCACTGACTGACTAGGGGGCTGCAGATCAGGCCTGGAGAGAGGCCTGCAGAGAGAGAGACAGGGTCTGATCCGTAGCCTCTGTGGTAGCCATTGATCAGAACTTGCCCCTCTTTCTCTCCAAGCCTGGCCAACAGCCTCGCCTCCATTTCGGGCTGCTGATCAGCCCTACCTTTATGATCAGGCCCCGTTGATCATAAAGGCGCAGAGACACTGACTGGCATAGAAACTGACCAATCAGAACCAAATTGGCTGGCAGAGGAGGGAAGTTGGGGGTGAAATCAGGCTGGCAGGGGAGAGCAGTTAGGAGTGATCAGGCAGGCAGAGGCAGTTAGGGCTGATCAGACCAGCAGGGGAAAACAGTTAGGGGTGAAATCAGGCTGGCAGGGGAGAGCAGTTAGGGGCAATCAGGAAGGCAGGCAGAGGCAATTAGGGGTGACCAGGCAGGCAGAGGTAATTAGGGATGTTTAGGCAGACAGAGGCAGTTAGGAGTGATCAGGCAGGCAGGTGAGTGGTTAGGATCCAGTGGTCCCAGATTGTCAGAGGGGTGTCTGGCTGCCGGCTTAGACCCAACCCCACAAGGGTTGGACATCCCCCAAACGTTCCCCAATTGGAGTGGATACAGGTTGGGCTGATGGAGACCCCCATCCATGCATGCATTTTGTGCACTGGACCTCTAGTCTATATATATAAAGAGGCAGGGGCCGTCACATCCAAAATAACTGAATGGATGACTGAACTGGCTGAGTGGGGCAACAAAGCTGGAAGGAGCGTTAGTGAGGAACAACCAAACAACTGAGCAGCAGGCTGCATGGGGCAACCAGGCCCGCAGGGGGTTTAGTGAGGGATGACCAAATGACTGAACAGCAGGCTGCGTGGGTTGACCAGGCTGGTGGGGAGCGGGGGCAGTTGGGGGCGACCAGGTTGGCATGGGGGGAAGTTGGGGGCAACCAAGTTGGCAAGGGAGGAAGTTAGGGGTGATCAGGCTGGTGAGGAGTTAGGAGCTAGCAGTTGGATTGTGAGAGGGATGTTCGACTGCCGGTTTAGGCGCGATGGCAGTCAAACATCCCTCAAGGGGTCCTGGATTAGAGAGGGACCCTCAGGATCGGGCCTAAACCAGCAGTCGAACATCCCTCAAGGGGTCCCAGATTGGAGAGGGTGCAGGCTGGGCAGAGGGGACTCCCCCCCCCCCGTGCACGAATTTCATGCACCGGGCCTGTAGTCTAAAATAAGTATATCTAGTTCCATTATTTGTGGACATCTAGTTTACTTATAATTTTAAATAATATTATGATTATTATGCTTGATTTTTATAATACTTTGAATCAATGCAATTTATTTTAGATATAGGGAATTAAATTCTATCATTTGAAACAACATGTGAAAATAATCCTTAGTTTTAAAGTAAGAAAACTGTTTTCCTTCATAAAAAGGCGGCTGGGAGACCTCAAATGTATGTTTTAGTGAGACTGAATTTCAAAGCACATACTCTTTTCTCTGGCTATGATTAAATCCATCTGGGGATTTGTTTTTTGTTTTTGATATTTTTGTATTTGAGTTTATTCTTCATTTAACTTTTAAAACACTACTATAATCCAATATTAAAACAAAATCAATAGCAAGTAGTGAGCCTATTATGTTTCTCGTCCTTCACTACTGTACATAAAATGCTATGAGTGAGTGTTACTTGCTGACCCCATTAAGAGGTCTGACACCAAACACCAGCCCTAGGATGATGTTCATCATCTTTACATGCTTCTCCGTCTTCCTTGATTTATATTAAAGTCCACCAATTCTAGCCGTTCCCTTTCATCAGTCTCTTCTACTTTCTTCCTTTCAGGTAGGTGTTTTTGTTTTTTGTTTTTATTTTCCTGCCAAGAGTGTTTATCAGGAGAGAGAAAGCCATTTTCAGGAAAATTTATCTTAAACTTGATGATTAGGTGACCCTTTTCATGTTGTTTATGGTAAATTGGTGAGCCTTCACTTCGCACACAGTAGACACCACCATCCTTAACAATCTGACCTAGAAGAGAGGTGTGAAGAGTAACTATTGGCTTTTGGAAGCCACACAATGCTTCAACCAGCTGTGTGTCCATACACAAGTAAAGGTCTTCTCCTTGAGTAAAAACAGCATGGCCCTTCCGATCTAAAACAATGATACTATCTCCTGGCTCCAGTCCTGGTTCCTGTTCTCCTTCACCGTGGAATGTGATCTTCCAGCCATTTTTTTCATGCCTTTGTCAATATCAACTTCTAGAATCTTTTCTCAAACTGTCTTCTGTCCATTGCAGCGTTTACATCTATCTTTAGTTCCATCCATTCCCTATGGCCCTGGAACTCCATGCTCACAGACTGAATTTGCTGACCCACTCCAGGTCCTATCTTGACAGATTCTTATTTGCATCCCAGTACTCCAGCAATTGAGACAGCACTACAGTGGGGCCTTGACTTACAAGTTTAATTCGTTCCGAGACCGAGCTCCTTAAGGAGCTCGTTAACTCAAATTACTCTGTCAACTCAATAGAAAAAATAGGCCGAGAGACAGCTGGTATCTCAAAAAACTCATTAGTTGGGGCACTCTTAAGTCAAGGCCCCACTGTATGCTGCTCCTTTCTTGTCACAAATCATAATTGCTGCAGAGCTAGTTTTCTTGTACCATTAAGCAAATTGTCTAAATTTACTGAGAACTGATGCATAACACTTGTACCTCTCCTTTCTCTCTGAATCCTTCCTCCTTCTCCAATAAAACATATCAGAGATGTTCATGGGAGAATGAAAACCACCACCTGCTCCACCTTTAATTGCCTGCTCTCCTCCTTTGTCATATAATTCCTTTTCTTTGCATCAGAGAGCATTTTGTAAGCTTGGGAAATGTTCACACTTCTCTCCTTCATTTGGATTCTTTTCAGGGGGTACTTCAAGGCCAAGCAGCTTCCTGGAAGCCTTTTCAATTCCTCTTGGGTGGCATTGGGTTTCACTCCCAAAATATCATAAGCGATTTCTTTCACCATTTTTAACAGCCAGTGAGCTGCCTGAGACAGTTATTAGGGAGCAGGAAAGAGCTTGTTGCTATGCACAGCTTGGAAAGCTGCTGCTTCTCCACCTCTCACCGAGTGTCCTGGGAAGTTTCACCTTTTTTAAATGTTTCTTTTCTCTTTTAAAAAAAAATGATTTGAGAGAGGAAGGGGAGAGAGAGAGAGGGAGAGAGAGAGATGAGAGAGAAACATTGTTTGGTTGCCTACCTGGGATTGAACCCAAAAGTTAGGTATGTGCCTCCATGGGGAATTAAACCCCCACCTTCTGATGTACCAGAGGGGGCTCCAATCAACTCAGCCACCTGGTCAGGTTCAATACTACCTGAGGTTTTCAGCATCACTTGGGGGGTCTTAGAATGTATCCCCCATGAATAATGTGCACTACTTTATGTGCTATTTAAAGTCACAAAAATGGAAGGGTCACATAATAAAGACTGAGTATAGAAAGTGGAGAACCTTGGGATTCTGTAACATCTACACTAATAAAAGAGAAACATGGTAATTGGCATACGACCGCTACCCTTTTCATTGGCTAATCAGTAACATATGCAAATTAACTGTCAGCCAAGATGGCGGCCGGCAGCCAGGCAGCTTGAAACTAACATGAGGCTTGCTTCCTTCAATGACGGAGGAAACCAACGTTCCCCGCCTTGCCACTGCAGACCTCTGAGCCTGCAGTTTCAAACATTGTAACAAATATAGAGCTAAACAAAACCCCAGAAACCAGCTTCCAGGGAGCTGGGATCTCAGAACTG
>NW_006283544.1:4461256-4469136 GCF_000327345.1 Myotis davidii
GCCTCATCAGGCTTTTATTGTAACAGCAGTTTGAGATAAAGTTTATCTTTTAGATACAATCAGCAGGGTAAGTAATCTTGGGAGGACACATGTGTCTGCAGTGTCCATTAAGCAAGGACACCTAAAGATTAAGCATAAGGATTCCAGTAAACATCGGGGGGTCCACACATGCACAGACTTGTTTGGAAAAGCCATGGCAGGATCTGCCACCTTTGGCAAGGTCCCCACAGAGGCCCCAAACCTTTTGGAGATTCCTCCTTACAGACTTTGCAGTCTCCTGTGCTTCCCTACAATTATTAATACATAATAGTAATCATTTTTAAAACCAAGAGTTTTGGTCTTATAGAGTATACAGTTCTAATGATAGGAGTGATCATACATTAGATGTGGGGCTCAGCAGCTAGAATACTTACATCTCCATGTCATGCATACACTCTACATATTTAATCAATAATGACAAAATAAAAACACAATGAAGAGGGGTTACCAAAATTTGGGAAGAATTCGAAATGTATATATCAACATGACCTCTGAGGTAGATGTATAAGATGCAATTAACACAGCATTTTGTTAGAAAATAATTCAGGGAATGTATGGAAATATAAAATAAACCAAGTAAACTCTACACCTATGGTCTTCTCTATTCTTACTTCAAATGGTAGATTTTCCCAGATTACCAAATATTAAGTTACAACTACAAACCAGGTACCCCTGTCGCTTTGCTTTAAATCTCTAGTTCTCACATATGTAATGATGCAAATTTTAGATACACTAGAGGTCCAGTGCATGAAAATCTGTGCACTTGGGGGTCACTCAGCCCAGCCTGCACACTCTCACAATCCCGGACCCCTCGGGTAGAGTCCAGTCCCATCACAGCATGGCTCTGGTTCCTCGGGCCTGCAGGCCGGGAAGTGGGGGGAGAGGGACCAAGAGGCCAGTCTGATCGCAGAATGACTCTGGTTCCAGGGAGCCTGCAGGTGTGGGTAGGTCCAAGATTCCCAGATTGCAGCATGGCTCTAGTTCCCCAGGGCTTGTGGGCAGGGGGATGGACCAAGAGGCCAGTCTGATTGCAGCAAGGCTCTGCTTCTTTGGAGTCTGCGGGCAGGGGAAAGGACCCAGAGACCAGTCCGATGGCAGCATGGCTCCATTCCCACAGCTCCATTCTGCCGCCGCGCCATGGGCAGCCAGGGCCCACAGCTCCCTCCCACTGCCCAGCCACAGGTGGCTGGGACCCAGGACTGATTCCTGCCATGCCAGCCAGGACCCTAGCCTGGTGTTTGGTTGTCCATCTGGTTGTTTCGGTTGTGACAGACCGTGGCTCTTTATATATGAGGATAGAGGTGTCAAGGGAAGCAGAGAAATAGATACAGGGGATAATAGGTTCTAGAAAACAATATTTTGGAAGAGAGAAGTAATGTGTTTGTATTTTCATGTGATGATGCATCAGAAAGGGAAAGACTGATGACCTAGAGAAATAATGGCATATTGCTTGAGTAATATTCTAAATTATGTGATTGGTGATATCTAATATACAAGTAGAGGAATAAGAACATGGACAGTCCATTTAATACATATAAAGTATTTTAAGTGGCAATTCCTAAGAAAATCAGCTATTATTCCTATATTATATTTATTTACTTTCAAGACGAAGATTAAATGGGGAAAAGATACCCATTTTGCTTTTGCTGTGGTTATTTATTTATTTTTTTAGCTTTTCCCTTTATTGATTAAGATATTACAAATGTGTCCTTATCCCCCCCAATGTCAAGAATTGTTAACTGAGAGAGAGAATAGACCATAAAGCACTTTCCAATATCAGTAGCACTCTATAGTCTAATCTCCTTATCCCCTTATATGTCCAGATGTACATATGACAATAATATTCTAAAAATAGCTATAAATAAAATAAAAACTGTAATGCACAAAGGATCTACAAACTATCATAATGGCACCAAACACACTTATGATAAAAAATAGTTTCAAATTGTTAGCTGCAAACTTGCCTCTTTGCATATGCCAGACTTACTGTATAAGAATAGAGCAGAGCCTTGGTTGGGTGGCTCAGTTGGTTGGAGCATCCTCCCATATACCATGAAATCTGTCAGGATTTTGCACCTGTAATATCTAATTTTTATTGAATTAAATATAAACTCATTTTTTGAGTTGTGGGTTCGATTCCTGGTCAGGGCACCTACATGGGTTGCTGGTTAAATCCTTCATCAGAGTGTGTACAGAGGCAACTGACTGATGTTTCTCTCACATTGATGTTTCTCTCACACTCACCCTCCCTTCCTCTATCTCTAAAAATCACACACACAAAAAGGCATATCCTTGGGTGAGGATTTAAAAAAAAGACTAAAAATCCTTATTTCTAGTGACTGTGAACCAACTATAAAATTATAGAATATTCCCAAAGTCCATAAGTATTTAATTGTGTCTAAGAATAAGTCTGATATTTTGTGCCTAATATTCTAAAATTGGGGCATGCTGTGAACTTCAAGTTTTTTTCATTATTTTTATATTAACATCACTTTATTGAAATTCTAAAAGTATTTCCTGAATATTTAGTTATTTCCTGTCTACCTGAAAAAGAGGCAGAGCATTTGTCATAATATCAGCATGTTTTTTTTAAATTAGATTATGTAGCTCTACAAGATCATTTTTCTTCTAAACCATAAAATAAAAACGTACCAAACTAGGAAGATATAAAGGAATAAAAGGAATGCTTCCTAATTTTAAAGACTTTACTATGCAATTGAGAATATAAAATGCTTTGTAGAATTCTAACATGCTCTATCGGACCTTCATGTGCTATGTGAAGCATAAAGTTGATATTTATACATCGTGAGCAAAAAATTTAACTGTAAACATGTGATTACTATATAACTATTCATACTATGAATTTTTGAAATTAAATATCAAACATATTCAAATTTCCTTATTCAAATTCTCAGAAAACACTTCATAATGTATATTCAGAAATATATCCATAAGGTAACTTAAAGTTTTAAAAATGTCCAAGGTGTTATCACTAGAACAAGAATTGGGAAATCTGTGTTTTATGGTAGACAATCTGAGTGACAATGGCTAAATCACCTCGGCTTTCTGAATTTTTTTTCTTAAGGAAGATATTAATGACACATACATTTGATGTGACAAACTTTCTGTGCTGCTGTGAAAGTCCTAGAGAAGACATCTGTAAATCTCCTAAACTTTGTAACACAAATGTAATATTCACTGAGCTATTATTAGTTATCTTTCTTTCTTATTCTCACTGCAGATTTTCTTCTCAATTATAACAAGTAACCTATATTTGGCATTTAATGTGTGTCAGGCTATTTGAGAGTGTCATGTGTGTTATTTTCATAAATACTATTAGTCATCTATTATTATCTTTATTTTTCCTACTATTATTTGTATTTGACATACAAGGGAACAGCACTACACAATACCAGTAGGGGATTTTTAAAATTACACAGATATTATGTGCCAGAGGCAGAATTTGATCCTAGCCTCTGGCTCTAAGACTTGAACAAGTTAGTATGCCATAGTGCCTCCCAGGATTTTGCACCTGTAATATCTAATTTTTATTGAATTAAATATAAACTCATTTTTTGAAATGAAATTTGATAACATTTAGGTTAAAGCTCTTCAAAATATTGGTTGAGTAATTTAAATTATTTTTATGAAGTCTTTTTTTTTCAAATTAAAAAAGGGATAAACTGTTCTTTCGATACTTAACCACCTAATAAGATGAATAATGACAGAGCTAACTCATCATTTTTGCCTCACCTTATCTTATTCTGGAGGTAACATATTTATAGCCTGTGTATATTCTTGCTAATGGAAATATACTCAACCCTAATACTCATAGATTGGGTATTTGATGTTCTTTGTTTCTTATTTTATTGAAATAGAACCACAATATAAACATTCTGTTTTGTTTACCTCCTATGGGTATCATAGGGAGACAATCGATTTAGACTTGAGTTTCTTTTTCTTAGATTCCTTCATATACAGGGAATGGGCCTAAGCTGGCAGGTGGACATCCCCTGATGGGTCCCGGACTACAAGAGGAGGAAGGCTTGGCTGAGGGACTGCCCGATGCATGGATTTTCATGTACTGGGCCTCTAGTGTGTGTGTGTGTGTGTGTGTGTGTGTGTGTGTATGTGTCTGTGTGTGTGTGTATATATATATACTATATATAGTTTTTGAGTTTATTACTTTTTTAAGCCTCATAGTTTTTATAAATTTTCTATGACTGAATATTTTTACACTTGTTCCTCCAGCCTACTAATTTATCTTGCTAGTTACTATCTTCCTTGCAAAATGTAAACAGAACTTTTTAAAAATTAACCTTGTTTTTGTTGTTAAATATGATTTTATTGAATATTTAGAGATAAAGGAAGGGAAAAAGAGAAAAAACGTTGTGAGAGAAACATTGATCAGTTGCACTCCAATTGGGGGTTGAACCTACAACCTGGGTATGTACCTTGACTGGGAATTGAACTAGAGACTGTTTGATGCATAGGATGATGTTCAACCAATTGAGCAATACAGGCCAGGGCTACAGAGAAACTTTTTATTGTCCTGGATTTAAATATTATGTTCTTCAAGTTCAAGTTATACCTTGGGAAAAGTGCTAGTACCCTGTTTTCTAAGACCTGCTGTAATTCTTCTTCTTTAACTCTCTGGCTCTAGGATGCTATTGTGTTATTTTCATTTAGTTTATAAAAATGTTAAAGTATATTAAAATTTATAAAGTCTAATATAATGACCAACATTATATTTTTAAATATTTCTCACACTTATTGATCTTGATTTTTCTTTTTTTAAATAAATATATTACATGCAATTAATCTACTATGTATACTTGTCTCCAGTCTTAGCTGCATTTTTGTCCTAAAACACAGGTACAAATATTTATGAATTTGATGTTTATCACTTGCATATATTGTGGCATACTTTTATTAAATAACTACTGATTTTTTAAACAGGATATAGTATTTTTTGGTCTGTTTATCATCATAGAAGTACTTTTGTATTTGCAGTTGTGAGTGTGTATATAAGCACACTGTGCATATCATTGTCAATTTATTTTTTGAAGTTGATATTTATATACATTAATTCATATTCTTTCAGTAATTTCAACCTTTCTTTTGATCATCACCATAATAACTTATAAATTTAGACCACTTCCAATGTTTTGCTAATACACATGTATCTTTAATGAATATTTTATAAATGAGAATTTCTCCAGGTGATTATGCCTAAAAGAGCAATTGCTAGATTACAGAATATGAATATTATCAACATTACTAGACATTTCTAGCCAAGCTGCACTACAAAATAGTTACACCAAATTATATTCTGACCAATAGTGTGTGAGAATGCCTACTCTTTCATCTCACTGCCAGCAATCCTTGTTTCCAGACTAATTTTTACAAGTCTGATACAGGTAAAATGTTATTGTGTATCAACTTAAATTTGAATTTTTCTGATTACTAATGAGCTTGAGAATATTTTTTATGTTTTATGATCATTTATGTTTTATCCTGTAAATCCCTCATGCAATTCAGTTTGTGTATGTGTGTATTTCTGTTTGTTACAACACACATACAGAAACAGAATTGTTCTCTAAATAACTATGCAGAATATAATAAAATGGTAAAAATAACTCCACCATTTAGTCTGAGTAAGAATTAAGTTATCAGGATCCAAACATACATGTAAAGAGTCAGAATTGGAATTTGATTAAAGAAAGGGATTCAGCAACATAGTCAAGTTTAAGTACTGCATATTTATAACATGGTTGAGAAAATTCAGCTTAACTGAAATCTACATAAGCACAGGTCTCAATACAGTATAATGTTTGAAGCCCATTAACTCAAATTCTGCCTGTGTCAGCCATTATATTGATAACATTTTCAAGCTTGATATACTATAGGTAAAATGAGCATAATAGTATTGCCTTATAGAAGGCACTGTATATCACATATAGCCAAATACAGAGTACAGTGTCTGACCTCTACTAAAGATTCAATAAATGATAGCTAACTAAGCTATGAATCACCAATAAATATTTTAAACTTGCAAATTATCTTTCAAATGTGAAATTTAATTTTATAAAATTTTGATTTTAAAAAAACCATAAAACTATGAGTTAATGCAGTACAATTTTAGCAGCCTAAAGTAAATAGATCTTAGTCTCCCTCTCACCTATGGCACTATATATATATATATTAAAAATGTGTAAACAAATGTAGTAAGAATTCTCATACACACATAATTATTCTCATGAAATTAAAACATAACAGATATGTGGCTCACATGATAATAAACAGATTTAATTGTTATCAATAAGTGTTGGCAAATTCTCATAAGTGAAGATATTTTTAAGAGAGTCAAAAATTTTTACAAATTCAGTATTTCTTTTTCATATCATGCTCAGCATATTGTACATGAAAAAGGAAAATCCTAGAGAAGTCCCTGTTGTAATAAAGGAGGAATAAAAGAAATAAGGTTGTTGACAGTGAATACTTAATACAAAACTCTCACAAATATTGGCGTCACCTCCTTTTATTCTATGCACTAGTTAGTTTTTTTATGTCTTTGTTAATTTTTTTCCTGTTAAATTAACAGGAAAATTAATATAAAACTTTTGTTTCATGTGGTCATAAAAAGTATTGAAAAAATTTTTATTCTGTATTATTATTTCTATTATGTTTATTTTATGCAATGTGATATACTCCTGAATAAAACTTAATAATTTACAAATTGTTTAACAAATCATTTGGGCTTCAAAATTATATTACTTTGTCTGAGTTTTAATAGAATGTAATATTAACTTTTGAAAAGGTATCTAGAGAATCCAACCTGTATTAAAAAAAAGTAGGTAAGTGACTGTGTATAGAAAATTGTGATAAAAATAACTCCAACCTTCTTCAAATTTAGGTGTCTACTTTCAACTCTTTACAAATGTAGGTAACTTTCAAATGTTTACTTAAATAAACAGGATTATTCTACTATTAACAGCTCATTCTGTAATGGGGAATGGATACTCTATACTTCTATAAAGCTATCCATATTAATCTTAGTAAATGTTAAATGCTGCTTGTTACTCTAATCTGATTTTCTCTTTAAATTAAAGTTGGCATATTAAAAGTTTTTTAGTATATTTCACAGTTCAACAGTTTCAGTTCCTGTGTGAACCTACGGAACAGCCTGACCTCAAGGCCTTAGCTCATGCAACTTCCAAGACACAGGAATTCACTGATTAAGAACAAACAAACAAAAAACAACAACAACAAAAAGATGGCCAACTCAAGGACACTAACCATGAAAATCCAAATTGGGACCTGCAAGAACACTGCCTGCACTAGCCACTCCCCCTGATCTCTGTTCTGCTTTCCCTCTCCCTCCTTATGAAAACCTCTGCCTGCACTGAGATGTTAAGATGGGTTTTGGGACAAAAGCCCCCCCCCCCTTCTTGGGTGACTGGCACTTGAATAAACTTCTTTCCTTTGCCACAAGCACCTATCTCAGGAGTTTGACTTTCATTGCTCAGGGAGCTGAAATTGGGTTTGGTTACAATTCTACGTATTTGACCAATATCTCATTGAAAAATTCTATTTTATTATGGTTACAAATAAAATTTTTAGTTATTTAAGTTTTTGAAACCAGTGTTGAATATATTTTATAATAATTTATAGCTGAGCCCTAGCTGGTTTGGCTCAGCGGATAGAGTGTCGGCCTGCAGACTCAGGGGTCCCAGGTTCGATTCCGGTCAAGGGCATGTACCTTGGTTGCGGGCACATCCCCAGTAGGGGGTATGCAGGAGGCAGCTGGTCGATGTTTCTCTCTCATCGATGTTTCTAAC
>NW_006283544.1:4469175-4470071 GCF_000327345.1 Myotis davidii
CCCACTGGAGACTGAACCCATAACCTAGGCATGTGCCCTGACCAGGAATCAAACTGCAACATCCTGGTTCATGGGTCAGTGCTCGACCACTGAATCACATCGGCCAGGCTAGCAGGGTAATTTTTAGGTTGACAATTTTCTATGGCCCAAAAATGATGTTATAAATATCCAAACAGCCGTTGGGAAAAAAAGTTCCCCCACCCCTGGATGATACAAAATTTGAAACAGATGAAGTTTGGCATCTCAAAATCTATCTATAATAATAAAAGTGTAATATGCTAATTAGACTGGATGTCCTTCTCTCCTTCTGGAAGAAGCCGGGCCTGGGAGAGAAGCCCGGGTCCCGGCTGTCTTCCAGCAGCAGCAGGGAAGCTCAGGTCCTGGGTGCCGGAGGGAAGCTGGTGCCAGCAGCCGAGGGAAGGAAGGCCTACTCTTGCATGAATTTTGTGCATCAGGCCTCTAGTGAAATAACAAGAAAAATTATTTCCAAAAAAGAAAAGCTTAAAAATCAAGAAAATACTTTGTTCAATCAATGCACTTTCTTGCTAATATGTATTCTTGTTAGGCTATTATAATTTTGGCAAATGGATTCCCCAAGTTGACGATTCATTATGTGATGAAGCCATACATTGAATCACAGTCCCAAGAAGCATAAATAAAAACTGACTTTTATTGAGCAGCATCGTAAATATTTTATAGATATTTACCACTGACTTCAAAAACTAACATTCATTGGTGGTTAAATCAAAATACAGGTTAAAAAATAAAAAGTAACATTAATAGATTTTATTGAGATGACTAGAATAATATGTAAATTGTAAAAATGGTGTTGTACTCCAAAATATTGATATAAATCAATTAAATCTTAAAATATCTCCAAAGAGTTTCTTCTTATT
>NW_006283544.1:4471511-4473340 GCF_000327345.1 Myotis davidii
AGACTGAACCCATAACCTAGGCATGTGCCCTGACCAGGAATCAAACTGCAACATCCTGGTTCATGGGTCAGTGCTCGACCACTGAATCACATCGGCCAGGCTAGCAGGGTAATTTTTAGGTTGACAATTTTCTATGGCCCAAAAATGATGTTATAAATATCCAAACAGCCGTTGGGAAAAAAAGTTCCCCCACCCCTGGATGATACAAAATTTGAAACAGATGAAGTTTGGCATCTCAAAATCTATCTATAATAATAAAAGTGTAATATGCTAATTAGACTGGATGTCCTTCTCTCCTTCTGGAAGAAGCCGGGCCTGGGAGAGAAGCCCGGGTCCCGGCTGTCTTCCAGCAGCAGCAGGGAAGCTCAGGTCCTGGGTGCCGGAGGGAAGCTGGTGCCAGCAGCCGAGGGAAGGAAGGCCTACTCTTGCATGAATTTTGTGCATCAGGCCTCTAGTGAAATAACAAGAAAAATTATTTCCAAAAAAGAAAAGCTTAAAAATCAAGAAAATACTTTGTTCAATCAATGCACTTTCTTGCTAATATGTATTCTTGTTAGGCTATTATAATTTTGGCAAATGGATTCCCCAAGTTGACGATTCATTATGTGATGAAGCCATACATTGAATCACAGTCCCAAGAAGCATAAATAAAAACTGACTTTTATTGAGCAGCATCGTAAATATTTTATAGATATTTACCACTGACTTCAAAAACTAACATTCATTGGTGGTTAAATCAAAATACAGGTTAAAAAATAAAAAGTAACATTAATAGATTTTATTGAGATGACTAGAATAATATGTAAATTGTAAAAATGGTGTTGTACTCCAAAATATTGATATAAAGCAATTAAATCTTAAAATATCTCCAAAGAATTTCTTCTTATTTCTTTAACATAGAAACTTCATGAAACCTTCCCAGTTTAAAAAGAATTCAAGCTATATAGAGCAGACTGGCATTCTGAAAAGGCCTAGAAAACTATAGAAATGAGAAAAAGAAGAAGAAATAAAAAGAGGACAAAAGCAAACAGAAGAAAAAAAAACTTTAAGATTAACGCAAAATCTTTTTTTTTTAAATATATTTTATTGATTTTTGACAGAGAGGAAGGGAGAGAGATAGAGAGTCAGAAACAACGATGAGAGAGAAACATCGATCAGCTGCCTCCTGCACATCCCCCACTGGGGATGTGCCCGCAACCCAGGTACATGCCCTTGACCGGAATCGAACCTGGGACCCTTCAGTCCACAGGCCGATGCTCTATCCACTGAGCCAAACCGGTTTTGGCTAACGCAAAATCTTGAAAGAATGAAATTGCTGAAGATAAATGAATTATATATGTATGTAGATATATATAGATATAGATATATGTGTGTAGATATGTATAGATATATGTAGCTATATAGATATAGATATAGATAGGTAATAGATAGTTAGATAGATAGATACATAGATAGATACATAGATATAGATATAGAAAAAGAATACTAAGTTGAGCCTACTCAAAAATATTTAGCAAAGGAGAATGGAACAATTTAAGAAAAATTATCAATGTTATAAATTGGTCAATTGAAAGTATGTCAGTTAAAAAAGTAGTTGACCCTAATCGGTTTGGCTCGGTGGATAGAGCGTCAGCCTGTGGACTGAAGGGTCTCAGGTTTGGTTCCAATCAAGAGCATGTACCTTGGTTGAGGGCATATCCCCAGTAGCGGGTGTGCAGGAGGCAGCTGATCGATGTTTCTCTCTCTCTTTCTCTTTCTCTCTGTAAAAAATGAAATATCTCTGAAATCAATAAAAATTATACACCTGAAAACATGAAGTTACATTAGAG
>NW_006283544.1:4473396-4474236 GCF_000327345.1 Myotis davidii
GCGCAGGGGCTCCCTCAGAGATGGGTAAGAAGGTGGCAGGATTAAGAGTTCTCACTGCGGCCCTAGCTGGTTTGGCTCAGCGGATAGAGTGTCGGCCTGCAGACTCAGGGGTCCCAGGTTTGATTCCGGTCAAGGGCATGTACCTTGGTTGCGGGCACATCCCCAGTAGGGGGTATGCAGGAGGCAGCTGGTCGATGTTTCTCTCTCATCGATGTTTCTAACTCTCTATCCCTCTCCCTTCCTCTCTGTACAAAATCAATAAAAATATATATTAAAAAAAAGTTTTAAAAAATAATAATTTATAGCTGACACTGCAACCTAACAATGCTGGGGACATGGCCAGCATTAAAAATATTACATGAAGAAATGATACAAGTGATTTTAAAAAGTTTGTAACTTATAAGCTGAAGTGCTCCAGGGGTGGGGAATGTCCATATAAGGCCCATGAAATCGTTTGGTCTGACCCTGCCAAGGTATTAGGGGAGAGTTAATGAAATATGTGGCCAAATATAGCAGGTTAATTTTTTAAAAAGTATTTCTATTGATTTAAGAGAGGAAGGGAGAAAGAAAGAGACAGAAACATCAATGATAGAGAGAATCATTGATCAGCTGCCTCCTACACAACCCCCACTGGAGACTGAACCCATAACCTAGGCATGTGCCCTGACCAGGAATCAAACTGCAACGTCCTGGTTCATGGGTCAGTGCTCGACCACTGAATCACATCGGCCAGGCTAGCAGGGTAATTTTTAGGTTGACAATTTTCTATGGCCCAAAAATGATGTTATAAATATCCAAACAGCCGTTGGGAAAAAAAGTTCCCCCACCCCTGGTTTATAC
>NW_006283544.1:4475588-4482854 GCF_000327345.1 Myotis davidii
TATTTAAAAAGTAGTTGGATGTCATCTTAACACCATGAAATACTGTTAGAGAAAAGTTAAAATAACTAAATATATAAATCAATGGTATGTTATATATAAAGCTTACAAGATTATAGCATGTATGAAGCAATAAAAGTTTAAGAAAAATCTATTTTAGAAAAATTTACATTCAGAAATTATATTTTTGCTAATTTCAAAAAGTGTATTACTACCTATTATTAATTGCAGGGAGCTTTTATTGAGATCTCAGAACATTTATATTCCAAGATAATCTACTTAAATAATCTTTGATATAAATTATAATTCTGAAAATATAAATGTTTTAAAATTCTTAAAAAGAAAATTATCAACATGTCCTTATATCTTTGAGGAAGACTACCAATTATTCTTATTAAATGATCAATAAAATTATTTCTCCTACTTTGAAAAAAATTATACTTACCATTCAAATGTTATCCACAATAATTAAAATTCCATTGTATGCTTACTGGGCCTATCATAAATCTAAGAAGCATCCTGTCAAGCAAAGACTGAAGGGAGGAGGTCATCTACCTCTATGTAAAAGGAACTAAAACTTTTAAATATAATTTTCTTATATTTAGTCACTATACTTTCACTTTTTTTTACTTTTGCATTCTAGCCCTCTTTTCTCTTTGCAAAACACATTTTTTATAAACAAAAAATAATCTAATACTTGTACAACCACTAAAACATAATTCTCATTTGAAAGCCATGGAGAGTCATGTGACTATAATAGAAAGACTTAATCTTACTAGGACTGCATCCTCCCCTTGGTTCCTGTTTTATTTAGGT
Organism: Myotis davidii; assembly: GCF_000327345.1. Taxonomy (NCBI): domain Eukaryota; kingdom Metazoa; phylum Chordata; class Mammalia; order Chiroptera; family Vespertilionidae; genus Myotis; species Myotis davidii. The sequence goes on from NW_006283544.1 coordinate 4,476,402, forward strand.
GTGTAGCCACAACAGTCTCTGACTAGCAAGGGGAGAGTTGGACCCTCACTGGAGAAAGAAAATAGCATCAGAGCCACTTTATTGTTGTGTCGAAAATCAGCGAATGAGATACAAGATGCCTTAATGAGCCAATTAATTAGGAATAATTTATTGCGCCTGGCCCAGAGGGAGGTGTCTCTTCCAAATCTCTGAGCAACACATATGGGAAATTTTTCATATTTTTACCCTTTGAGCTTCTTTGTCTGCAGATTTTACAAAGGGCTCTGCGTGAGTTATTGTTACAGACAGTTTCTAATCTTGTATTCATAAAGAACAAACATTTGGCATAAGAATATGGGAATTATTATCAGTATTAGTCCATAACGTTAGATGGCTGGCTTGCAAGGTCAGACAGTTAAGTTTATCTTTTCTATTATTCAAACTAAAACAGTTATTTTATAGAATAAGAGTCTAAAAATGACAGAATTTACAGAACAAGGGACTATCTAACAATAGCAGAGAATTCAAACATCAGTTTTATACAAGACTTGTGACCTGTTGCACGAAGATTTGCCCAATAGGCCTTCCTTCCCCTGGCTGTCGGCACTGGTTTTCCTCCGGAACCCGGGGCCCAGGCCTTTGGTCTGGCCACAGCAGCAAGGCATGGCTTCTCCTACCCCGCTGCTCTCAGCCCCTCCTTTTTTTTTTCCAGCTCCTTAGCTGAGCCCAGGCCCCCAGCCCCTCCTTGAGCAGAGCCCAGGGCCAGCAGGAAGCTTGGCTTCCCCCATTGCCGGGAACAACCCAAGCCTCCTGCTTGTTCCAGCTCCGTGGCTGCCACCATCTTCAGTCATCTTCAGTCTTCGCACTGTGCCTGCCTATGCAAATTAACCGCCATCTTTGTTGGGTTAATTTAATAGTCACTCTGATTGGCTGGTGGGTGTAGCGGAGTGGCGGATTGACAGAGTGATGGTTAATTTGCATGTTTCTCTTTTATTAGTGTAGATGGAGGTTACTATTCTTCACCTTAAAATCAGAGATAATGGGAAAACCTCAAAGTAGTCAGGAAAAATAAACCTAACTGAAAAATAAATAAATATATTAGGCATGCCAAACGAGATGAATGACAAGGCCAAAATCTGAGAACAAGGGGAAGAAAAGAAAAACAAAAGGAAACAAAATTACATGATCCAATTATTCGAGTTACATGAAAGAGATTAATAAATACCTGCAATAAATTTGTATTAGGACAACATTTAATGTTGTGAAAATATATGACAATATGAAAAGTTTGATGAAAGCACTGACTCTATAAAATAAGCAAATGGAAATGCCAGACTTTAAAACTCAACATGAAAAATTAATAACTCATTCGTTGTTTAAAAGATTCAGAAAAGCAAAGACATGGTTAGTCACTTTGAAAAACAGACTTACAGGAAATACCAAAATTTAATAATACACCAAAAAAGAAAAGAAACTAAGCAAGAACATTAGAGACTTAGGAGAAACAATGAAAAGATCTAATGTATGTAATTCCGGATAATGTAGTTCTAGAATGAGAGAAAGGAAAAAAAATTAATGTGGCAAAAAAAAAATATTTGGAAAGACAATTGCTGAAACATTTTCAAAACTTATGACAAATAGTGACTCACATAATTGAAGATATTTTGTCGAATCTTAGCAGCATAAATATATAAAAAGACCACATAATTTTAAAAAATATTATGAAGTTAATAATAACTTTATGAAGTTCAGAAAGGCCATGTAATATAAAAAAATTAATGAAACTAACTCTTAAAGCAGAGACAGCCTATTACTTTTAAAAGAGATTTTAAACTGGCCTTTTCATACTTTCTACACAATTCATTTTTTGTATTACATTTGAAATGCTAACTTTTAAAATAGCAAAAAGCATATAATATTAACAATGCATTTTTTTATTTTTGTATTAAACCAATTATATACCAAGAGAAGATTTAATACAGATAAAACCTTTGTACAGATCTTTGCTGTCTGCCTTCCTCAATTAACACCCTCATTTGTTCAATCCCTCTTTTTTTGTTTTATTTATCCATAATACACCATTGCTCAAAAGATAAATTCTTCATATGTTTTCAAGCTTTACATATGGACGTATAATTTAATCTATGTTTCTAGTTCTACAGTAGTCTTTCTAATCATATAAACAGATTGGCCCTCCAATCCATGGGTTCTTCATCTGTGGATTCAACCAACTGTAACTGAAAATATTTGGAAAAATATTACGTGTTGCTAAGCTGGTGATATTTCTTTCTGTACTGAACACATGCAGACATTTTTTTTTCCTTGTCATTATTTCCTCAACAATACAGAATAAAAATTATTTACATAGCTTTTACATTGTTTTAGGTACTGTAAGTGATTTAGAGATGATTTAAAGTAGATGAAAGGATGTGCATAATTACATGCAAATTCCATGCTATTTTATATCAGGGACTTGAACATTGCCAATTTTGGTATCTTCAAGGGTCCTGGACTCAATCCTCTGTGGCTATGCCGGGGCAATTGTAATTTATAACTATCATTGGAAAATTTGAAATTTTAGCATCTATCATATCCCATAGGAAATACATGTAATGCAGTCATATTACATTATTTTGTTTAAAAATAACCAAAAAAACACATGCACATGTATGCATGTGCACACACAGATGAACAGAAATGGCAGAAGAAACACTGAATTAAGAAAAGAGCAAACCTCTCTTTCTCATTCTGCCTCTAAATCTCTGCATGGCATAGGTAGATTAGGGTCTGATTTGCTTTTCCTGAAATTTATTTTCATCAAATGCTACAGGGGGAAGGAAGAGTTGGTCTCTAATGTTTATGTTGTTTTGCTTTGTTTTCCAGCTCAAGTCAGCTATTTTTAGCAGATTTCACATTCCAAGGCTAAGATGTCATTGGAGTGTTTTGTGTTGAAAGAGATAATATCAGTAATCAATGCATTCATTTTTAGATCAACTAGGTTTACTTTCTCAAATGTACTATTGAACTGGAAGAACAAAGGGCAACACATTGTACATTTCACCTCTTAAAATAAATATGCACAAGGATGAAGAGAGATTTACCAAAGACTAATCTTAATGAAAATTGCAGTGAATCTAATTCCATCAGGGTTTCAGACTTTTATCTAAGGTGACAATAGCTAACCTGATGATCTCATCTCTGGAGAAAGCTAAGCTGGATGACAACCTCAAGGTCATTTCTTTCAAGTAAGAGCTATGTGTTAATAGGAGAAGAATAATGGGCAATGGCAACTGTGGACTTTTTTGCCATATACTTTCCAGCACCACAATAAGACATGTAATGTGGGAGTTATAATGGGAATATAATTTATGCATATGTTAATAATTACTAGCCTTTTCCATGTTTTAACCTTGAACTATAAGATATTTTCAACATAATTTTTCTGAAAAATAGGCAGATGTATTATGGTTTGCAAGTGGAATTTTAAACTCTTGTATCATTTAAGGCACCTCTTAAATAATGTTATCTTACACAATTTATAATAGATAAAAATATGTTGTTTTGAAATTCTGTTTATTTAGTATTTGACTTTTACTACTGAAGGCTTGCTTCATAAGTTTGCAGTTTACTATGCTGGTATGTTTGGGTGGCTCCAGAAAACACCTCTTGTTCCTATCTACATATGTCTTCTTTATTTGCTTATTGACTATGTTTCACTCTATGGTAATAGAGAAATGTTAAGTATATCCCTGGAAGAAATAACACCTGTTTTAAAGTCAGGTTATCCTACCTAATGAAAGGGTATTATGCAAGTTAACTGTCACTCTGTCACAAAAATAGTGGTGCACGTATCCACAAGATGGCAGCACCCAGTCCTCTCAGTCCCACCAGAGTACCCCAGTCCCAGGGGGGCGGCCGCTGAGAACAAGCAGCCTGAGTGGCCTGGCGGAATGCTTGCTTCATCGCCTCGCCCGGCTTGGGCCAGCCCTCCAGGCCTGGAGCGGACACTGACAGGGACAGGGGGGCTGGCCCACAGCTTCTGCAGCTGAGTACAGGCCTGGAGAGGAGATGGAAGCCCTGCCTCCCGCAGAAGCAGCACGGGTTCTTCCCACCTCCCATCGAAGCAGTCCGGCTCCCAGCGGTGTGCTGTGCTCCCTTCTGGCTCCTGGGGAAGTGGTGGGCAGCCTACTGTGTGCAATATAATAATAAAAGTGTAATATACTAATTAGACTGGACAGCCAAACAACCTTCCAGATGTCATTCTGGATGTCCTGCCCAACGATGCTGCGGCGACTGGGGCCGAGGCAGAGGCAGTTAGGAGCGATCAGACAGGTAGGTGAGCAGTTAGTGGTGATTAGGCAAGCAGGCAAGTGGTTAGGGGTGATGCGGCAGGCAGGAAAGTGGTTAGGGGCAATCAGGCAGGCAGGCAGGCAGGTGAGCAGATAGGAGCCAGCAGTCCCGGATTGCAAGAGGGATGTCCAACTGCCGGTTTAGGCCCAATCCCGCAGGCATCCCCCGAGGGGTCCTGGATTGTGAGATGGTATAGGCCAGGCTGAGGGACCCCTCCTATGCATGAATTTTGTGCACCAGGCCTCTAGTATAATATAGAATTATCAATATCAAAGTTAGGGAAGCAGTAACTTGTATGTCTGTAATCATCAACCAAATAATTTTTTCTCCAACTCCTAGGCCTAGATGGAGCCCGAGGAATTCCCTCTCTTCCTCCCTCCATCCCTCTAACTCTATTTCTCATCTCTATCTTTATCCTCTCTTCTCTTCATCTGCTCTTCCTTCTTTTAATTTCTTTTTTGTTGTTGTTCTTTTTAAAAAAAAAAAAATCAATGTAAGGATTCCACTTCACTAGTTGTGCATCAGATGCACTTTTGCTATCTGATACTAGTTGGTATCAGATGCACTTTTGAATGCCCAAATAACAAGTCCATGCTACCCAGAAAAGGACCACCAGGAATTCACATGTTCTTTAAGATGTTGACTTTAATGATTGTTGCAAGAAGAATAACACACACCATGGAGTGTCTCACTATGAGGGTGTTGAAAAAAAAACCTATTCTAGAACTTGAGCTTATGTTAGATCAATGTGGGGTGAGTTTAAGGAAGTGGGGGGAGGGGTAATTGATCCTTAATCGGTCTCATTTAGAAGGAAGGAAGACTGCACAGAAGCTGAAGCTGTAACTAGTAAAGAAGCAGAAGTCATTCCTGTTAACCAGGATAGGGATGCATTTGGTCACTTTGTAGCTCTATTTTGTCTGTTCAGACAGGATTATAGAGTGTCCTGTTTTGTTTGAATCCATCATAGTCACAGAGTACAATTGATGATGATATTCTGTGAAATTACTGTTTGACAGAGGAACGCCATATCCTAGCCGGAAGTGCCAGACCAGCTCTAGCTTTCAGGGGACACTTTTCTCTTTGTCATTATCAAATTATGAATCTCAGGAAGCCCCTCCCTCCTGGCAAGTCTGCTAGTTAATAACGTGCACTCTTGAACTGCATGGCTGGGTTTGAGTGACTATTGCGTCTGTTATTTACTAAGCATATTGTAGAATACTTACTTATCCGTACTTCATTCCCTTCAACTAAAAATTGGACATTCATTCCCTTAGAGTGTTATCATGAAAGTTAAATTAAAGTTAAACTAACTCCCACCAATCACACAGGGTCCCATCTTTCCTTGGTAATTGCTAACCTTTTCCTTCTACCAACTAGAATGGTAATCTACTATATAAAGAATTTAGATTATGGAATCACAACAGCTCAGGACTGCTTTATAAGTAAGAAGGAGATATTTGCCTAACTTTTATGGCAGGATAATTTTGAAGGACATTCATTTTTGTGATCGTTTATGTATCTTTCCTTTGCTTCCTTTTGTTAGACAGAGAAGCTTTGTAATTTCCCACTTTGGTGGCTTTAATAAGGTGAGGAACAGATGCAATGTTAGGTCAAACTACTTCCCTTCTTTTGTTAAAATGTTCCCTGTCTGATTTGATTACTCAGAGTGCTGGTGGGAGCACAGTAAAATGAAGAGTACCTCTTATGAGTTTCATAATTGGGAGACAGAAATATCTGTTAATCTTCTGAAAAATGGGAACACACATACACTATTCTAGGTCAGTTTCCCAAGATGGTGGTATATAGCATCTTTTGTGAAGATTCTTGGGTCTCATATATAACATAGAAGAAGAAACAGCATTCTCAGATCTGAGAAACAGGGAAAAAGAAAACCTTAGCATGAACATTAGAGTTAAGCTAATGAGAGAATGCAGAAAGAGAGGGAGGAAAAGGGAAGGGAAAAAAGAGCAATTTTACTCCCTAAGCAGAGAAGCCAGCAGCCTCAAGGCTTGGCAACACAAAGTTGCCAGGTGCTTCTCATGAATTCTGGGAAAGCCACAACAAAGGGAAAAAAAAAAAAGGGACCTTGAGAATTAATCTGTAAAAAATATTCAGCATAGGAAT
>NW_006283544.1:4482951-4495440 GCF_000327345.1 Myotis davidii
TGCCAGGTTCTTCTCATGAATTCTGGGAAAGCCACAACAAAGGGAAAAAAAAAAAGGGACCTTGAGAATTAATCTGTACAAAATAGTCAGCATAGGAATTTTGAGACAAGAGAGTATATAACACCTCAGACCCCCACCCAACCTGCTCTTCAGAGTAGCTGAGAGCCGGTCTGTGCTTCATAAGCCAGATGTAGAGGTTTGCTTGCTTGCTTTGCTTTTTCAGTAAAGGTGCATACTTTAAAAATTGGCTTTTCACAATGCAGTCAAAGTCTCTCACATAAATCCATTTGTATGAGAAGGTTGGGAACAGCCCTCTCCCTGACTCAGGGGGCTGCCTGGTAACACCTCTCTGGTGTTGGTAAGAGGTGCCTATAACAATTCTAGTAAATATTAAATGTTTATTTAGTCAATAAATTAATGAATGGTTGATTAAATGTCCAAAACTTTTGCACAGATTAACTGGAGGTAGGAGAGAACACTTGTAGAATGGCCGGATAGATATACTATTAGAAATGTGGTTAGTCTCAAAGAAAACAAATTCATTATTTCATGGCTGCCTTGGAATGTGGGTTTAGAAACATGCCCAGCACAGACTTGTGAATAAATAGAAGGCCAGTTAGATCACCTTCCCAGAACAATAACAACAAAATAATGCACATGTATAATAGCTCCCTCTTTTTAATGACATATCCCCCCCAAAAAAATGTCAATAACAGCAGCAACACTAGTATTACTACAATTTCAGCTGTCAGTGCATTCTACAATAGTTGTATTCTTGGCTGCAAATTATACAGCCATTGTCTCTCTCATGAAGACAAAGCCCGTTCTTCTCTTCGCTTTTTTTTTTTCCCTTGAGGTTGTGTCGATCTGAGTAATGGCCTTTTCCTGATTAGGTGATGCTTTCTCACGCATCTGTGCCTTTGCACATGCTGCTCCCCAGGCTTAATGCCTTCTGGCCATCTGCACTTGGCTAACTTCCAATTCATAGTTCACAATTTTTACATAGGCTTCCTATACTCCAAGAAGCTTTTCTTAGAAAATAATTTTTAGTAGAAAAGACAGACGGTGAACACTTTGGTAAGTGTCTGAAATGAGGGGTGAAGAAGGAAAAGAAATAGAAAAGAGGGCTTAAAATGATTTATTAAAATTTTTATTTTAAATTTTGCCTAGGCTTTTCTATATTTAACGTAAACATTTTAAAAATTGTATAGTATATTTTGTATGATATTTAATAATATAATTCAAATACCTTCACTGATATTAGTCTAGATGTTAAAATCTAGATCTCATTTTTTGAGGTCAAATTGTAAAGGGATACATTTAAAAAGTATCAATTAATAATGTATTGAGAATGTGAGAGTTGCAGAGGAAATTGTATATCTATATCCAGATTATTACATCAAATAATAAATTTTGAATTTAAAGAATAGCACCCCTGATAACACAGGATTTTAGCATCCTATGATACCACTTTATAATTAGTATTATTTTCTTTTATTATCACCATTAATTTGTTCTTCAGAGAAATCATACTGTCAATAAAATTTAACATTTGATATACTTCCTACCATCCATAGAATTAACTCCCTCTAGTTAGTTGAAAAGACTGTTATAAACATGAAATGATTAGAACTTTTTAAAAATATGTTAGCACTATAAATTAAATTTCTATCAATCTATTTATTTAATGTCTATCTACCGATTATACTAACGATGTTATATTTATTGGGGTAGGTATTATTAACAATTATTACAGCAGTATCTCATGGCAAATTTCTTGCATTAATTCTTGAATGTATTTTTCTTTTTTATATATAATATATTTTTAGTGATTTCAGAGGGGCAGGGAGAGGGAGAGAGAGATAGAAACATCAGTGATGAGAGAGAATCATTGATCGGCTGCCTCCTGCATGCCCCCTACTACTGATTGAACCTTCAACCTGGGCATGTGCCCATGACAAGAATTGAACCTAGGAACCTTCAGTCCGCAGGCTGATGCTCTATCCACTGAGCCAAACCACCTAGGGATGAATGAATTTTTTAATCCTTATAACACTATGCAGACTATCATTACCATCAGGATAAAATTTATTTAAAAAGATAAATTAGGATTTTCCCAATCTTAGCATTAAAAGTAAAGTCATCTAATCCTGAAATTCCAAGGGGCCAATCAAGATCAACTAGTAGATTCCTCAGTACTGTCTACAGATATTTTCCCTATCATAAATATTCTAAAATTCTTGTTTTAAATAATGGTCAGTGTGTCAGCTTGGTTAGGCCTTAGTGTTAATATATTCTGGATGTTTCTGTGTAGGTGTTTTTTTGGGATGAGATAAATATTTACCTTGGTGGTCTTTGAGCAAAACAAATTACTCTTTATGGTAATGTGGGTGGGATTCATCCAATCAGTTGAAGGCCTTTAACAGAAAATTATTGACTGCCTCCCAAAAAAGTAATTCTTCCAGTAAGCTACTTTAGGACTTGAACAGCAATTCTTCCCTTAGTTTCCAACCTGCTAGTCTACACCATCACACACACACACACACACACACACACACACACACACACCTGTTGGTCCTATTTTTCTGGAGAGCCCTGACTCATATAGTAAGTAAAGAGATAGCCTAACTTCAACTCTAATTTTAGCACCTAAAGGAGGCAAGGGTGTGTGTGTCTGCATGAGTGTGTTTATGCTTTCAGACACATAATTGGAAGTTGGAGTAATGAAAGAGTAAATATTGGTCAAAAGAAAAAAGAGAAAAGAGAGAGCTTGATATTTTTTAAATTCTTAATACCCAAATAGAACTAATAATGATCAAGCGATAGAAAGAATGTCATCACTGGTCAAAAAGCCTATTAACTTGCCTGATATAATTTAAACTATATCCTAGGAAATTGTCCAGTATAATTATTACTGCATTTCTATGAAACACTAATTTCCTCTCCCCCCCAAAAAAAAAAATTCAAAATAAATCTTTAGACATATTATCTGTTTTTAAATTGGGAATTGATGAATTCTAAATTTGTGTAAGAGTATCTATATTTACCTCACATTGAGAATTGTGCACATTTTACTTAAAGTTTTCTGCATTTGGAACTAAAGTTGTTGTCCACATTTAGACCTGATTATATATTCTCTGTCAAAGTTTATTATATATACAATATATTCTATGTTCATTTCATTACTATTTGCACTAATAAAAACAAAAGGTAGAAATATAGATAAAACACACAAAAAACTCAAAGTTCAGTGGTAAATGGAAGTTGCTAAAAGCAAGCAGCATGGAAACATTTATAAAATATACACCTTGGTCCTGTGCTGTGATTTAGGGAGTCTAAAGTTTCTAACCATTAGTCGATGCTATTGACAGAAAAATGTTCAGGAATTAGAAATTTTAGAAGCTGTTTATTTTTAAAACTAACTTCTTAAATTCAGAGCAGGTGCACGATCCAAAGATTTCTATGTGCCTGTAGGCTTACTTATGGACACAGTCAGAAATTTTATAATGACTTCACGGTAAGCTTATTCATGGTTGACTGGGAATTATTTAATTGTGATGTGACAAAGTACCTATATTTTTTTTCAAATTTATTACCTTGGAAAAAAACATATTTGAATGAATGTGTAATATTAGAAAATATATCAGGGTGCAACTGGAGGGAGAGAAATAAATTAGAATGAAATTGCCTATTGACTTTTCTGGGAATTATTAGCACAGACTAAAAGGGGCACAACAGACTTAGGTCTAAGTCAACCTTGACTCATTCTACTCCCAGAATTATAATTTTAAAATAAATGAATAAATTAGAAGGTTAGCTAAACTTACACAATACCGTGCATCTATGCAAACTTTTTTTTTCTTTTCAGTAATCTCCAGAGTATTCTAGAAAACTTGTGGGAGAAGGAAATATAGTGGAAAGATATATCTATATATCTCATTAATTTTTTCCTACATTTGTCATAAGGATATTTATTCAAGTGGAACAGAAATCTTCCAAATAGTTCTTGAGACTAAAAGGTAATAGCCTCTGACTGGAGGGGGAAATGACTGGCTAGACCTCTAAGAAAAAGAGATTTGAATGTCTAGGATATCTTGATCACTGATGTTTTTGTAACTTCTGAAGTATGACGGTCTTCCACAATTCAACCACATCCGGTTAAAATGAATGAGGTACCACAGGAGTGCATGTTCAGCTGCTTAACTAAGTGGAAGTGGAAGAAGCAAACCCCATGTAAAGACCAGATGCTCCAGTGAGCCTAGCGATGAATATATTATAGTTTCTGAAAAATAATCAACCTAAAACTGTCTGAGAACCTAGAGATGGATGTAGCTTGAGTATGACACCAGCTTTGATTTTAGGTTAAAATTTTTTTTATTGTTTCAGATACATATTTTTCAAAACATACTTTTATACCAATTTGGATATTATTGTCCAGTACAGATTATGAATTTCATAGTACCAGGTATAAATGTATATTTATTTTATTACAGATATTGTTATCTACATGCTGATTGCTAAAGAATCTATTATAAAATCAAATAACATGACAGTATGATTTTTAGGTTTAATGGAATTTGGACTATATTAATTGAAAGGTCACTTGCCTTCATGTCATAGACTCATAAATCTATTTTTCACTTTCATGTAAATGCCAGTAATATGAATTTAAATTACAGTTTTTATAAGTTTAATTTAAATTCTATGCGTCAAGTAAAGAAACTATGAAAATCTGAAGTTAAACTCAAAAGTTTATATTTTAAAACAAAGCAGTTTTATATTGCATCAACATTCTGTGCTCTTCAACTTCTTATAAAGCTCATGGAAAGTACATAAATGAAAGGTAATGAATAAGTTGCAGCAAGATCACATCAAAATTAATACTAAGTTTATATTCTTACTTTTAATTTTTTCAAAGAAGGTATTAAGTTTTGAACCCACAAATATTGTGTCTTAGAAAAGTGATGATATGTGAAAAAGGAACTTATAATTTTTTCATCTTTTAACTGAAAAATATTGTTTTCAATTATGAGATGATAAAGAGGGAACTATACTGTGAAAGTTACTAGATTTGTGCCTGTTTTGGTAATGTCTAAAAACTTAATGATAATACATACTTTTTAAAAAAGTCAGTATCCATGTATCACCCATACCTTGCTCTGTAATATAAAATAAAGAGTTGTTAACAAATACTAATGTTCAGAGGTAAAATCTATTATATGTTACCAAATTTGAGGCATCGTTGTATGAAATAAATATTATAATTAACTAGATGCCCAATGCATGAAGACTCATGCAAGAATAGGCCTTCCTTCCCCTGGCTGCCAGCACCAGTTTCCCTCTGGCACCCAGGACTCAGGCTTTCATTCTGGCTGCTGCCTCCCGCCTTCTTCACTCTGGGGCTGGGAGTCACCATTTTGTCTTGTTAATTTGCATATTCTCTCCTTATTGGCTGTGGGCGACACCAACTTGGTTGTGAATTGATAATTAATTTGCATATTCCATCTTTATAAGATAGGATGTTGTTTTCCAGTGGAGAAAACAAAGAGAAATAATATATAATGTATACAAGTTGGAAAATTTCCTAAGTCTACAGCCAGAAAAGACTCTTTGGCAGATCTATATCTATTTCTATATCTATATCTATATCTATATCTATATCTATATCTATATCTATATCTATATCTATCTATATCTATATCTATCTATATCTATCTATATCATCATCTATATCTATATCTATATATAAAAGGCTAATACGCTAAGTGTCCCTCCGACTGGTATCATCTATGTATGCCTATATTTATATCATCATCTATCTATATATCTACACTAATAAAAGAAAAACATGGTAATTGGTGTACGACCGCTACCCTTTCCATTGGCTAATCAGCGAGAGATGCAAATTAACTCTCAGCTAAGATGGCGGCCGGCAGCCAGGCCGCTTGAAACTAACATGAGGCTTGCTTGCTTCAGTGATGGAGGAAACCAACGTTCCCACCTGCAGCTGCAGACCTCTGAGCCTGCAGTTTCAAACATTGTAACAAATATAGACACTAAAAACAAAACCCCAGAAACCAGCTTTCAGAGACCTGGGATCTCAGAGCTGGAGTTGATACAGAATTTCGATTAGAACCGAAACAAACCAGATACCTGCTTTCAGGAGCAGAGGCCTAAGAGCTGGAGCCTCAGAGCTAAAGCTGGCCCAGAATAAAATAAAATTTAAAAAAAGGAGCAGTTGGGAGCTTCAGTCCCAGCCTGAAAACAGCCCTCAGCCCCTCACCCAGACTGGCCAGGTAGCCCAGTGGGGACACCCACCCTGAAGGGTGTGTGACCAGCTGCAAACAGCCATCATCCCCTCATCCAGGCTGGCCAGGCACCCCAGTGGGGCCCCCCCCCCTGATCCAGGACCCCCTTCAGGGCAAACCAGCCGGCCCCCATCCGTGCACCAGACTTCTATTCTATATAGTAAAAGGGTAATATGCCTCCCAGCACCGGGATCAGCGGAGCCGAGAGGCCTCCCGGCACCCGGATCACTGTGACAGGGGGCAGCGCCCAAACCCCCTGATTGCCCTGTGGCTCTGTGTGTGACAGGGGGTGGGGCCACAACCTCCCTATCCACCCTGATCTGTTCGTGACAGGTGAAGGCGCCCCAACCTCCTGATCAGCCCTGCTCTGTGCCTGATAGGGGGGAGCTCCCGAACCCCCTGATCACACTGTGGCTCTGTGTGTGACAGGGTGCGGCGCCCCAATCCCCCCTCCCCCCCCACCCCCGCATGGGCCCTGCTCTGTGTGTGATGGGGTAGAGCCATAACCTCCCCATCAGCCCTGCCCTGAGTGTGACAGGGGCAGCATCCCAACCCCCTGATCCGCCCTGCTCTGTGGGTGACAGGGGGCGGTGCCCCAACTCCCCTATCAGCCCTACTCTCTGAGTGACAGGGGTGAGCTCCCCAACCCCCTGATCGACTCTGCTCTGTGCATGACAGGGGGTGGCGCCACAACCTCCCCATCGACTCTGCCTTGAGTGTGACAGGGGGCGGCGCCCCAACTCCCCAATTGGCCCTACCCTGAGCATGACTGAGGGTGGCATCGCAACCTCCCAATCTGCCCTGCTCTGTGCATGACAGGGGGTGGGCGCCCCAACTCCCCAATCAGCCCTGCTCTGAGCCCGACCAGGGGCTGCACCTAGGGATTGGGCCTGCCCTCTGCCACCTGGGAGCAGGCCTAAGCCAGCAGGTTGTTATCTCCCAAGGGGCATCAGACTGCAAGAGGGCTCCGGCCGGGCTGAGGGACCCCCAACCCCCCCGAGTGCACAAATTTTTGTGCACCGGGCCTCTAGTATATATATATTTAACCACCATTTTAACTAGCTTAACTACTATCCTCTTTGCTTTTTAAGTCATGTGGACTCCAGGCTTAATAGTTGGTGATGACATGGAGATATTATGGAGATAATATTTATAAAATAGTCTTTGAGTCAAGATAATAGTATCAGATAGTTTTTATTATTTATAAAGAACTATTGAATCTTGACTCTACCACTTGTTAGTTTTGTGATGATGGGCAAGTCGCTTAACAGGGCTGTGCCTCATATGTGTATGTGTAAAATGTGGATAACCCTGGCCACTGTGGCTTAGTTGGTTGAGCATCATCCCATTCACGAAGAAGGCACAGGTTCCATTTAAGACAGATACCCAAGTTGTGGGCTTGATCTCCCATAAGGTGTATGCAGGAGGCAGCCAATAGATGTTTCTCTTTCACATAGACGTTTATTTCTCTCCCTTCCTCTCCCATACTCTCACTCTAAAAACAACAACAACAAAACAATAAAAACATATTTTTAAGTGGATAACAATAGTTATGTTAATGCCCAGATACCGAGCTATTTTGAGATGAAATTACACAATCCATGTAAACTAATTTGCAAAATTATTTTTTTTTAAATTTGTGTATTCTCCAAATTGAACAAGGTGGTATTTACATGGTAACTAATCAATAATTAATCTCTAATACTATCAATACTAGAGGCCTGGTGCAAGAAATTTGTGCATGGGTAGGGTCCCTAGGCCTGGCCAGCGATAAGGGCCAATCAGGTTCCCCTGCCTCCCCACCTCCTCACCTCCTCCTTCCCTTGCTCCCTCAGTGCCCCACTGCCACTGCTGGTCACCAGCCATGTTCCGTGCCGCCCTCTGGTGGTCAGCACATGTCATAGTGAGTAATCAAACTCCTGTTTTCCTGGTTGAACTCCTGAGGGGACACTTCGCATATTATTCATTCAAATATATATTATTATTAATATTATTAGCAATCGACAAACACTATGCTGAGGTTTTTAATTAGAAAATTTTGAACAATATGCTAGAATCTTGTTCTTGAATATAATGTCTTAAAAAAACACAGAAATAAATGAAGAGAAAAAATAACTCATTCATTGCTGGTGGCAATACCAAATAGAATAGATACTTTGGAAGCCAGTTTAGATAATTTTATAAAATTCATCATAGACCCAGCAATCACGTGTATATATGTTTATTCAAGTAAATTAAAAACTCACGTTAACATAAACACATTCACGTGAATATTTGTAGCAGCTTTATTTAGAATTGCCAAAAACTGGAAGCAACCAAGTTATCCTCAACAGGGAATAGCTAAATAAACTAGTACCTCTGTATAACAGAATATCTATTCAACAATAAAAAGAAAAATATATTGATGCCCACAAAAACATGGCCAAACAAAATGCATTTTGCCAGATGAAATAAACCAGAACCCAAAAGGCTATTGATTGTAGTATAAATTCATATAACATTCCAGAAAGGCAAATCTATAGGAACAGAAAATGATCAGTGATTACCAGAGATGGGAGGAGTGGAATGTGTTTTGATGACAAATGGCTTACACAGAAGAAATTTTAGGGTGATAGAGCTGCCCTATATGATACCAGTGCTAGATACATCATTTAATATATGTAATTGTTCTATACCAGAAAAATGTATTTCACAAAGTGTGAATTTATGTCTACACTTTTTCTTAAAAAAGGACCAACCCAGATGTCTGGAGGTCTCAGGATGGAATAAAAAAAAAATAATCTAACTGTATTACAGATGCTTGATATAATCTTACTGCAGGAGGTAGAGTGAAAAAGGAGCTGACCTGAGTATGTTGAAAAACAGTGTGTTGACTGGAAACACTAAGGTTAACAATAAAAGAATTGTGCAGAAACATGGTAGTCTATTTGGTAAATGTACTGCTTACAAAAGTATAGATTAATAATTCTGACACTACGTTATAGGTATACCAAGGTTTAAAAAGTAAGTAATGAGAGATAGTGAGAGCCTGACTTTTTATTTGTTATTTTTATTGTTGACACTATTACAAATGCCCCCCATTTCCCCCGCCCCTTTTCCCACCTCCACCCAGTGTCCCCCTCCACCTTCCCTTGGCCTTCAGCACACTGTTGTCTGTGTCCACAGGCCATGCATATGTTTTTTGGTTGATCTCTTCACCTTCTATTATCCAGTCCCCCTGGCCCCCTTCCCTCTGACATCTTTCAGTTTCTTCCATGTATCCATGCTTCTGGATTGATTTTGTTCTTCAGTTTATTTTGTTCTTTAGATTCCACATATGAGTGAGATCATATGACACTTTTCTTCCTCTGACTGGCTTATTTCACTTAGTGTAATATTCTCTAGGTTCATCCATGGTGTCTCAAAGGGCAAGAGACCCTTCTTTTTTTATAGCTGCACTAGAGGTCTGGTGCATGAAATTCATGAACTGGGGGAGGTGAGGGGTCCCTCAGCCCAGCCTGTAACCTCTTGTAGTCTGGGATCCCTTGGGGGATGTCCGCCTGCCAGTTTAGGCCAGATATTGGGCCTAAGCCGGCAGGCGGACATCCCTCTCTCAGTCTGGGACCCCTCGCTTCTTACTGCCTGCTGAATCACTGCTCCGAGCAGGCTCACTGCTCCTTAGCGCTGCCACAAAGGCAGGAGAGGCTCCCACCACCACCGCAGTGCTCGCCAGCCATGAGCCCAGCTTCTGGCTAAGTAGTGCTCCCACTATGGGACCGCACTGACCACCAGGGGGCAGCTTCTGCATTGAGCATCTGCCCCCTGGTGGTCAGTGTGCATCGTAGTGACCAGTCATTCTGGTTGTTACGCTGTAACAGTCGCTTAGGCTTTTACTATATAGATAGTATTCCATGGTGTAAATGTACCACAGCTTTTTTATCCACTCATCAACTGATGGGCACTTGGGATGTTTCCAGAACTTGAGTTTTTTGAATAACACTGCTATGAACCTAGGGGTGCATATATTCCTACTGATTTGTGGTTCAGGATTCTTAGGATATATTCCCAGAAGTGAGATCACTGGGTAAGAAGGTTGTTCCATTTTTAATTTTTTGAGGACACTCCATAATGTTTTCCACAGTGGCTGTTCTAGTCTGCGTTCCCATCAACAGTGCATTAGGGTTCTCTTTTCTTCACATCTTCACCATCACCTGTTGTTTATTGACTTATTCTAGCAGGTGTGAGGTGATTCCTCATTGTAGTTTTAAGAACCTGACTTCTTATTGCAAGGTTTTTTCAAATACTATCTGCAGATACTCCATCTTTTGGGGATAGAGCTTAACCTTCTCTCCCCATTAAGCATGGAACAGACTTAGTGACATACTTCTGAAAATAAAGTATGTAAAGAAAAGAAACAGTAATTTTACAATGGAGACATCTGAAACATACTACCTTAACTAAGTAATAAAAGTTAACATCCTTAATAATGTTGTGGGATTATCACATAATTCTGAGATGATGTGATGAAAAGGGTATTTGATCTCTGCACATTCTTTCCAAAACCCATTACCTCAACCCAAGAATGAAGAAAACACCAGATAAACCCAAAATATGGAACATATTCAAATACCAGCACTGATCAAAACTTCAAGGTCAGGAAAATCAAATACTGATAAATTCCCAGGGGAGGAGAGTAAGGAGACAAATACAATCAAGACAGCATGGGTCCAGGTGGTTACTGGAAATATCAAGGGGAACATTTTATAAAGTGTGTGATTGTCTAACCACTATGCTGTACACCTGAAACTAATATATAATAATAATGGATATATATGTATATATACAGTAATTGGGAAACAAAACAAAAATAAATAAAACAATTAACTCAGTCCCACCCCCCCCCCAAAAAATAAGCATAGAATCCAGGATGGGATCCTGAAACAGAAATGGAACATTAATAGAAAAACTAACGAAATCCTGAGAAAGTTTATTATTTACTTTATAGTAATGTGCCAATAATAATTTCTTGGTTTAAACAAATGTACCATAGTTATTTTAACATTAATGGAAGTTAGATGAATTGTATATAGAAACTTTGTATTATCTTTGCAACTTTTCTGTAAATCTAAGTTGATTTCAAACTAAAAAACAATTTTGAACATGAAGGTGATTATGAAAATCTATTAATAAATTTTGAGTGCATTAAAGATGGATTAGATAATGTTTACACATTAAAATTGAATCCCCATTTTATAAATTCACTTATTGTTTTCTATTATAGGACAGAGCTGAGATTGCATCAGCACTGTAACATTTTAATCAATATATAGCAAACTATGACTTTTATAACTAACTAGAGGCCTGGTACAGGAAATTCGAGGGGGTGGTCCCTCAGCCCAGCCTGCACCCTCTTGCAATCCAGGACCCCTCAGAGGATGTCCCACTACTGGTTTAGTGACTAAACCAGCAGTCAGACATCCCTCTCACAATCTAGGACCACTGGCTCCTAACCGCTCGCCTCCTGCCTGCCTGATCAGCCCTAAGCCCTCTTCCTGCCTGCCTCTTCACCCCTAAACACCTCTGCCTTGGCCACTGCTGCTGTAACTTCATCCAGAAAGATGTCCAGAATAAGGTCTAGAAGGTCGTTCAGCTGTCGGGTCTAATTAGCATATTCCAATTTTATTATTATAGATAACTTGCTGTGTTAACAGGGCACAATTTCTGCTTAATCAGGCAATGTCATCTACACTATTTTCTTAATTGTTAAGATGTTCTAGTGAAGTCCTCATTTATAATTATCAAATTATTTCTCAGTTTTGTTTAGGAGCACATTTTGCATCTTCAATGTATTATTATAGATTTCATGCATTTTCATACAGGCAGCCTTTGGAATATAATAACTTAGACACAGTGGGTATTTAATAAATATTGGCTTAATCAATAAATAAAACAAGTCAGTATTCTTTTTCACCTTAATCACAGGAATAAAATCATTTCAAACTATATGTAATTCCACATAGAAGTCAAGCATCTTAGGATTTCTTGAATCACATTTTATAAAATCCAGTATTATTTTAAAATACTAGAGGCCCGGTGAACAAAAATTTGTGCACTCCGGGAAGGAGAGGGGGTCCCTCAGCCTGGCCTGTGCCTTCTTGCAGTCTGGGACCCCTCGGGAGATAACGCCCTGCTGGCTTAGGCC
>NW_006283544.1:4496849-4547618 GCF_000327345.1 Myotis davidii
CCACTGTCACACTCAGGGCAGGGCCGATGGGGAGGTTATGGCTCTACCCTGTCACACACAGAGCAGGGCCGCTCAGGGGGTTGGGGCGCTGCCCCCTGTCACACACAGAGCCGCAGGGCGTTCAGGGGGTTTGGGCACTGCCCTCGGCTCCGCTGATCCCGGTATTGGAAGGCCTCGTGGCTCTGCTGATCCCAGAGCTAGGTGGCATGTTACCCTTTTATTATATAGGATAGAGGCCTGGTGCATGGGTGGGGCTGGCTGGTTTGCCCTGGCTCCAGCTCTGAGGCCTCTGTTGCTGAAAGCAGGTATCTGGTTTGTTTGGGTTCTATAATCGAAACAATGTGTAACTCCAGCTCTGAGATCCCGGCTCACTGAAAGCAGGTTTCTGGGGTTTTGTTGAGCTTCTATATTGGTTACAATGTGTCAAACTGCAGGCTCAGAGATTGGCAAGGCAGGTGGGGAACGTTGGTTTCCTACGTCACTGAAGCAAGCAAGCCTCATGTTAGTTTCAAGCTGCCTGGCTGCCGGCTGCCATCTTGGCTGACAGTTAATTTGCATATCTCACTGATTAGCCAATGGGAAGGGTAGTGGTCGTACGCTAATTACCATGTTTCTCTTTTATTAGATAGGATAATTTTGTAACATATCTTTAAATTCAGTATGTGTGAAGAAATCTATCATTTAAATTCAATAAAAGAAAGGTGCCATAATAGCTTCCCAAGACACTTTAATTTCTGGAAGACTGAGGGTTTTTCTTTTGCTGACTCTCCAAATCATTTTCTTCTTTTATTACCCCCCGCAACTCCATTAACTCTGGTGGTGTTAAAATAATGTTACTTTATTTAGGTTCATTTCTTTTTACATTACATTATCCAGATGAAGTTAAAAAGCATAGTTATATTTTAAATTGAAATACATGTTTTAATTCTTGAAGCATTCATTAACCACTAAAATATTTATTGCTAGCATTTAGACTTGTACCCTAAAATATAAAACCCTGCCAAGTGTTCTTTGAATAACTAATGTTTGAATAGCTACACTGGAAAGATTAGTTGCTATGAAAATCTATGGACTCATAAATGTGGATAATTTAAAACTCTACCTACTAAACTTCTCTTATTTTATGAAAATCTCTGTGACTGACTGGTAGAGAATACAGAGGAGGCTTCACAACATATAAAATTAAGAAGTTAAAACCTAAGAATGATTCTTTGGGCAAACTTTAACTTAGTTATAAAAGTAAATTTCTCTCAGTTGACAGCTTAAATTACTTATTATGTGAACTTCATAAAATATGTCCATCATAAAAGATCGCTGAGTTAAGATTCTTGATAGAAGGAAAATGTTTTTCCATATAATGAGCTTGATATCCCTGGGGAATGGGGGTGGGGGGTGGTGATATCTCTTATTAAGGATCAACTTCTTGCTAGGTTGGGACTAATATGTGGAAAGGTCAACAAAAAATTGTGTTTATTTGGTTGGTTTTAACCTTTCAATAAAACAAACAACCCAAAACAAAAATAACATTTTGAACTGAGAAAAAACTTTAGATTCAATGAAGGGAAGTATTTGACTTATAGCCTGAGGAAACATGATAACATCTTTTTAAAAAAGCAAATTACTAGCTGAGTAGACCACAAACACCTTTTGAAAGATCCAGAGTGTTAGAACTTGAAGCACACAGAATATAAAAGAGAAAATCCTATCTAATTAAATGGTAACATGCAAATGAACTGTCACTCTGTCACAAAGACAGCAACACCCATAGCCACAAGATGGCGGTGCCCAGTCCTCTCAGCCTCACCGGAGTCCCCCAGTCCTGGCAGGGTGGCCAAGGAGAGTGGGCAGCATGAGTGGCCTGGAGGAATGCTTGCTTCATTGCTGCGGTGACAAGGCAAGCATTTCACCTTAGCCGCAGATGGGAGTCTGGGCAGCGGGCACGGAGTGGCAAAGGGGTGATGCTTGCTCGTTGCCCCAATGATGAGACAAGCATTTCACGCCCGGCCGTGGAGGGGCCTCTGGCCAGGCAGGGGCACAGAACGCTTGCATCACTCTGGAGACGAGGCAAGCGTTCCACACCTGGCCGCAGAGAGCCTCTGGGCAGCAGGTGCAGAGTGGCCAGACCCTGCAGAGAGTTACTGGCACAAGGATTTGTGTGCAGGGCTACTAGTTAAAATAATAAAAAGCTCACAACAGAGAACAATTCTCAATAATTTCACATTTTAAAATCTCACATTTTCTGCAATACTCCTATTTAACTTTTAAGACAATTGGCTCCTATTACATATTTTTGTATCTTACTGTTATTAATAGCTAACCTTATTTCTCATTATGTATTCCTAAATCCATATGTTCAATGAAAACCTGGCAATATTAATCACTTACCTACTACTGAATGTCAAAGTCTGTATGCAGTATTATGTAAAGCCAAGTAGTTTTATACAGTGTAGGTTTTTATATCAAGGAGTAGAGAAAAATTCAATCCTATTGTTTTTCCTTTCCCTGAGTATGAGGCAAGGTCATCTGCTGAGAATTTACAAAATTATGGAGAGCAAACCGATTGAGGAAGCATAGTAAGACTTCTATGGTACTTGTGTCGGTAACCATGGATGCGCATTGGTTTCAGCCTATCCATGCCTTATGGCATCTGGCAGTGTGCAGCTACATCTGTATAAACATGAAAAGAGTGGTTGGTTGCATTCATCTAGGATTCTAGTTTGGCTAGAATAGATCATATAAGGACAATTCTCTATTCTGCTCAAATTCTCATTTACAGCAGAAATGTAAAGAATTCCCTTTCTACTGAAATAATAGTCTCCTTTTACCATCATGGTAGTGTCAAAGTATAATTGATAGATATAGGCTTCAAACATGCTAAAGATGTATTTAATGAGAAAATCAGTAGCATAGTAAAGATAATTGAAAAAAAATGAGGAAGGGAAATTTATGTAGTCAGTCAAGGATGACATGCTACAGTAAGTTTGTTAAATTAGAGACAACACTGTTGCCTATCCTAGTGGGTGACAAACTGAAACTTTGGGGATTACCCTCTCTACCAAACAGAAATCATTTTCATTTTTATTGGGGAAAATATACAATAAACACATAACCATATAGTGTCTAGGCTCTTGTCAATGGTCAAAATCAAGTCAAAAAGAGAACATGAAAATTATCCTTAGACAATTAAATAGTCCCACATGGTTTTGTAAGACAATGCTCCAGTAAAATATTGAAGACATTTAGTACATCCTTTTGCCTTATATCCAACATTGGATATTTTTATTAACAAAAATATATTTATTGCCTCTTAAAAACCACAGAACCCACCTAGACTAAATTTCTACCAAACTTTTTCTTTTTAATCTGACTAGTCACTAGGAGACTGTAGCTAGAATATAATTCCACCTGTTTTCTTCTCTTTTTGTAAAAATATATTTTATTGATTTTTTACAGAGAGGAAGGAAGAAGGATAGAGTTAGAAACATTGATGAGAGAGAAATACCAATCAGCTGCCTCCTGCACACCCCCTACTGGGGATGTGCCCATAACTAAAGCACATGCCCTTGACCAGAACCAAGCCTGGGACCCTTCAGTCCGCAGGTCGATGCTCTATCCACTGAGCCAAACCAGTTAGGGCTCCACCTGTTCTCTAACAATATTCACCCGTCTATTTTTTTTTCTATAATTTTCAGTCTACTCTGGATGTAGAAACTCTGACTTGGGAAGGGTGGAGGGCCGGCCGTGGGTCTGTCTATCTTTCCAGGCATCATGAAGTAAAGGCCACAATAAGATTAAATTTGGGTGTTGGTTGTCTATCAGTTGAATTTTTCAGTGTTTTAACATTCCACCTGTTCCTGTCTTTATAAGGACTCATCTGTATTACCTCATCACTCAGACATCTTTATAGAGCGCCTGAGTGTTCTTGTTCCTTCGTAGGAAAATGAAAAGCAAGATAAACCATTTCAAAGATCACTTTAAATTGCCTCCTATATGACCTGGTTCTCCACAGGTCTCTATAAATGTTAGCAATTTTCCCATCAAATAAAATTATTAATAAAGGAATGTTTATTTTCCTACCTTACTCAAAACAGTTACTTATAAAGTAGATTTTGTGTATATTAATAGCTTGTCACATAAAATAGTCTTTGGATTTAGTGTGATGATGTTAAATTTCTCTGGAGGCAATTTGACCATAATCCTAAAAAAAAATTATTCTGTTATGCTAATGAGACATCTTTAGAGGAGGTCAACGAAGTAAAATAAGGAAAAGAAATGTGCTGTTAAGCCTGGACAGTTAGTGCTTTTCCTAACATTCCAACAGAGTAATTAATTTTTAATGAATGTTTGTGAATTCATATTTCTAATTATTCATTAAAATTCATGTTAGATGCTATGAATATGCTATAGCATGAATTTCCATGAATATAAAGTGAAGTCAAAACACATGCTGTTGAATATGCAGAAATTTCTTCAATATGATACTAGAGTTCATAATTATAAATACTTTATAAAGGTTTATATTTTTATATGTAAATCAAAATTGTGTATCTTTACACATTGTCTGACCAACATGCTAAAATTAATTACTAACTAAAAAAATAAACATGTGCTCTTTTATGTAAAAAAAATTATATAATAAAGAGTTGCTGATATGAATCAGCACTATTTTTCCTACCAAACTTTAAAAACAAACAAACCCATCTAACCAACTGAGATTTCATGAATCAAAGTCTTTAATGATAAGGTGGATGAATTCATGAGTAATTTCTTGAACGTGCCACAAGTAACTTATTTGCAGATAAATGCTTTTTAGTTTTGGCATTTATGCAATTTCTATTGCAAATTTCTTAGCATTTCTTAGTAAACACCTACACCCAAAAAGGACTAGTTTTTTGTCAGGTTCAGAAATATTTATTGGAGAAGCTGCTCTTTTAGGATTAATAATTCACCAGTAAACAAGATAAGTAAGGTCTTTCTCTCTCTCATTGAGTTTCCATTCTGATAGGGGGAGCAGCAACATATGCAAATACACATACATTTATCAATATGTAATATCCCAGCTAGTAAAGGCTATACAAGTAAATTAAGCATGGTGAGCAAACATGGAATGAAAGAAACTAACATTTAAGATAAGATGGGTAGGCTATATGTGAGAAAGTAACAATATTCTGAGGTTTAAATAAATTGAGGGAGCAATTCCTAAACATTTCAATAAGAAAGGACATCGAAGGCAAAAAGCTTGGGTAAGCGTGTGTTTAGAATATTCACAGATTACGAAAGTGATCAAAGTCCCTGGAAAAGAGTCAACAAGGGGAGAAAGTTTTGGGTCAAGTTCAGATATGGGGTTGAATGCCAAATTATGGTTGTAAATAATGCAAGGTAAGGCCCTTAGGTTTTGTGCCAAGGAGTAATGTAATCCCAATTATACTTTTACTAGGTGTACTGGTTAATAATGTGTAATCAAAGAAAACACAATAATTTGAAGAGAAAGATCAAAAGTGCTTTATTCAAAGTAATATCCATAGCTAGCTACACATTTCCCCCATCTTTCAGGTAATTTGTGGATACTGTCCCAATAGAATTTTTCTTGTTTTGAGGTAAACCATTCAGAGACTCAATTTTCCATTTCTTCTTAGGTTTTGAAGTGCTGCTCAGAAAGTGCATGTGTCATCAAACAGAACAAGTGGTAATCTGAAGGAGCAAGGTCTGGTAAACACAGCGAGTGGGTTAATATTTCCTAGGCAAGATTTTTTAATGTGTCTTTAACTGGTTTTGAGGTGTGTGATGGTGCGTTATCAGAAGCAAAATTACTTTGTCATGTCTTCTCGCCCATTCTGGTCGTTTCACGGTCAAAGCATGGTTCAAATTGATTATTTGTTGTCAGTAGTGATCAGTATTAACCGTTTCACTTGGTTTTAGGAGCTCATAATACACCACACCTTCCTGATCCCACCAAACGCAGAGCATTGTCTTCTTTCTGAAGCGATTTGGCCTTGCTGTCGATGTTGACGGTTGACCTGGAACAACCCATGATTTTGTGTGTTTGGGAATCGGAAATTGTTTGCTGTGCAATGTTTCATCTTTCTGAAAGTTGTTTTTGAGTTTGACATGCATCTTCAATAATGCTTGTAATTGTTGGTCTTGAAACATTTTCAGTTGACTTGGACATTCTTTGTCTTTCACATGAAAATCATCACTTTTAACCCCTTCCCCAGCAGAAACGTGTATACTCGTTTTCACAAAATGTTCTTTTTCAGTCGTCGACGAGTATACTAAGAAAATATGGTAAAAAAATATGGTTTATAGGAAGACGAGGTACAAACTGTTATCATAATCAGCATCAAAAATACTATATAGAACCAAAATAAAAAAAATTAGTCTGAAAAAGAAACGTTTTTAACAAAAAAATTGTTGGGGAAGGGGTTAAAGCGTTTAAACCAGCGTTCACAAGTAGCTTGAGATGGAGCATGTTCACTATAAGCTTCCCAAAGTATATGATAACTTTCAGCAGCACTTTTCTTCAAAATAAAGTAATGAATTAAAACTTCCCACAAATGCTCTTTTTTGACATAAAATTCGACATGTTTAAGTGTAAAAAATCTATGATGTTAACACCTTCAGCAAATTTTACCTATGAAGTTTTGAAGTTTGCTGTCAATACAACAAAATAGCATACATATCAAATCGCATATATATCAACATATGTGTAACGCCATCTATTGAAAAAAATCCGCATGATTAACTGGTACAGCCGGTAAACTAACACTCAGGCTGCTCTATGGAGAATAAGCTCTGAACATGAAGGGTAAGGGAAGGAGGGAGGTCAGCAAGGACAAAGAGCGGGTGGCTTAACTAGGGTGATTAAAGTATAGGTCACTTTACGTTGTTATATTACACATGCATGTTAAAGTAGAGGCCACTTTAAATCATTAGATTACACTAGAGGCCTGATGCATGAAATTCGTGCAAGAGTAGGCCTTCCTTCCCCTGGCTGCCGGCACCGGCTTCCCTCTGGCACCTGGGACCTGGGCTTCCCTCCCAGCCCCGACTTCATCCGGGAGGTAATCTGGAAGGATGTCTGGCCTCATTAGCATATTATGCTTTTATTATTATAGATATGTATTCTTAGAGGAGGTCTTTTTTTGAATCATCTTCTCTGTATAGACACTAAGAATTGGCTGCTAATGCCACTTGAGGTCATATTTTTAGTAAATCTAAACAATAATATTTAAAATTAAATTTTAAACATATTTATATTTTTAAGGTTTAATATCATATGTATATATATTCTTTCCAATACTTATTTTCTATAAATATCTATGTACTAGAGGTCTGGTGCACAAAATTCGTGCGTGGATAGGATTCCTAGGCCTGGCTGGCGATCGGGGCCGATCAGGGCCTGCCGGCTGGGGCCTCCCTTCCCCAGCTGCTGGCCAGGGCCTTCCTTTGTTCCATGCCA
The DNA here is from genome assembly GCF_000327345.1 of Myotis davidii. Classification (NCBI taxonomy): domain Eukaryota; kingdom Metazoa; phylum Chordata; class Mammalia; order Chiroptera; family Vespertilionidae; genus Myotis; species Myotis davidii. The sequence continues at coordinate 4,504,309 of NW_006283544.1, forward strand.
CTCCCTGGTGGTCAGCGCATGTCATAGCAAGCGATTGAACTCCTGGTCTCCTGGTCGAACTCTCGAGGGGACAATTTCCATATTAGGCTTTTATATATCTGTAGATTGTGATTGACATGACACTATACATGCAGTTTGGAAACTTTTTTTGGTGAACGCATTTTTTTATTCTTTTAGTGTACAGATAACTCTAAGGTATTTTAAAAATAAGTTCAATTCTATGTAGAATTTATTACATAGAAATGTCACATTTATTTTATCAAAGTATTCTTTTAACTATGATACTTATAATATAATAAAAAGATAGTCAACTAAGTGCATAATATAGAACGAGTGCTCTGGGCACATTTTACATATTGGGTTTTCTGAATTTCTATCCTTAATATTCTTCTTTCTTGACTCTATACTAGTAGGTGTTCCTAGGAATCCCTATTTAGTTGCTTAGTTTAATATGTCATTAAATGTACATTTAACTCCCCAGTCTATATTCCAACCTGCAAACCTTCACACCCATCCTATCTAATAATAGACAAACATGGTAAATGACCGTGCCTTCGCTATGCCTCCCATTGGCTAATCAGCATGATATGCAAATTAACAGCAACAAAGGTGGTGGCTAATTTGCATACTGCAGGCAGGGTGGGTCAGGGCCATCCCACCTGCCCCACCACCAACCCGGTCTGTTATTTGCCACCCGGGGCGGTGGGGCAGGACAGTGCCATCCTGCCTACCCTGCCACCATCCTGGCCTGCTATCTGTGACCTGGGATGATAGGGGTCCCATGTACAACCCAACCCGGGGCAGCAGGGCAGGGCAGCAGCTATCGGCCGGCCCGCCCGGGCATCCCATGTGCGACCTGACCTGGGGCAGCTGGGCAGGGCAGTAGCTATCGGCCAGCCCGCCCGGGCATCCCATGTGCAACCTGACCCAGGGAGGTGAGGTGGGAAAGTGTGGCTCCTCTGTCACCCCAGATTCCTCATCACAGCTCCCTTGGGGGCCTAAGCCTTTAGTCGGATATCTCCTGAGGGCTCCCTGGCTGCCAGAAGGATGTCTGACTGCAAGCTTAGGCCTGATCCCCCAGGGAGTAGGCCTAAGTTGACAGGTGGACATCCCCCAAGGGGTCCTGGACTGAAATGGGTGCAGGCCAGGCTGAGGCACTGCCCCCCCCCCCTCCGCAGTGCACAAATTTTTGTGCACCGGGCATCTAGTCTATATAATAAAAGCCTAAGAACGACTGGTCACTATGATGCACACTGGCCAGTAGGTGGCAGATGCTCAATGCAGGAGCTGCCCCATGGTGGTCAGTGTGCTCCCACAGGGGGAGGGCTGCTCAGCCAGAAGCCAGTCTCACAGCTGACGAGAGCAGTGGCGATGGTGGGAGCCTCTCCTGCCTCTGTGGCAGTGCTAAGAAGCAGTGAGCTGAGTGGCAAGGAGTGAGCAGGCAGGAGGTAAGATGTGAGGGATACTGGATTGTGAGATGGATGTCCAACTGCCGGCTTAGGCCCGATCCCCTAAGCAGGCAGTCAGACATCCCCCAAGGGGTCCTGGACTGCAAGAGAGTCCAGGCCAGGCTGAGGGACTACCCCCCCCCCCATGCACGAATTTCATGCACCAAGCCTCTAGTATATAAAGAACAGTATATGATTGCTTAAAGAGTGTCTGCATATTGGATACAGGATCTATGAACACAATACACTGAACACTAAAATTATCTTTTCCCTTTCATTCCTCCAAAGTAGAACCTTCCACCAAATATCCTACTTTAATTGATGGCATCCATTTATACAAACTGGAGAATGGCCCTGCCTTCCACACACTTCCTTTTTACTCCATTCACTTTTACAAACAATCCCATGGGTGACTGGGATATACCTCTCTTCGCCTCACCATCTATGTTGACACCTCCTTAACTTTAGTTTTTCATCTTTCACCTGGACTCTGGATCAAATTTTATAACCCTTGCTACCTCCATCTTTGCCTTTTCATGAAGATAATATTATGATTTATTTTTCTCCTGTACTTTTATCTTTCAATAAATTCTTGTAATATTTAAAGTAATTTTAAATTTTAGATGCTTTTTATCTAATCTAGCCATAACACTCCTCTTCCTGGGACACTATACCCTGAGTATTGCCACACTAATTTGCAGTTTGCATACAGGACACAATGTTTAAAATTTATTTTTTCGAATTATGCTCTTTTCCTTCACCTACTTGATAAACTTTGTTTTTAATTCATTGAAGTCCTAGGCTCAAAACAACAAGACTGAATTTAAATTCATTTACTCTGTGTGGGGTTTCACCTGTGACTGATCCTTTTCCCCCCAAAAGAGATACAGTTAATCACGAACTTCTCTGCAATACTTCTGAATATTATCTGTGTTTTTTTTTTTAAATACTATACCCATATATACTGGGTACATACTTCTAGGATATAACCATGTCTCTTTTTAGACTAGCTTTCTCAGGTAAAGAGTCATGCATTGTTTTTTTTTTTGCTTCTGTAAATTCAATTACTAGCACAGTGACTTCCATAAGCAGAATTCAATATTCTTTATAATTCAACTGCAATAATAGATAAATGCAACTACTAATAACATAGACAAGTATTTAGAGATTTATCTTTAAAATACTCACTAATCCCTTACCAAAACCTTTTGTTTGATCCTGTTGAAAACATCTACTTTTGTTAACTGGTTTGGTGCCAACAGTTCACTGTCTGCAAAGCCTCAGGCCAGTTTTTTCTCATGTGATTTGACCAATAGCTTCCTTGTGCAAGATGTATAAGACTTACCAATAACTGCAATTGCTCAGAGTTCACACATTAAGATGCAGAAATGTCACCAACCACATTTCCTTAGTTCTAGCAATTATTTTCTTCCAATTCACTGCTGCTCATATATATTGCTAATTCAAGAATTCAGACATGCATCTTATATACAATGCATGCTCTAGAAAATTATCTGTACAACTGTGCTCACTCCTAAACAACATAAAAAAGGACAGATTTTTAGAAAGAAAGACTCCTTTAAATTATTTCTTCTAGTACAAAAATTAAATAAATGCTCAGATAATTCCTAGGCTACATAATAAATTAACCTACTTCATCCTAACACCATTCTTATTCTAGCCTGCCGGTTCCTACTAACAAATGGATACACAGATAATACATTATCAGTTGGGATCCAGACAGAAAACAGAAATCATGCCAATTATTTTAACTGGAAAAAATCATGTAAGGTATTAAACAGTAATTAGAGGACAGAAAAGCAGAGGGGGAAACGAAGGCATAAGATAAATGATATTTATGGGGATCAATACTGTCCTGTTTTGTGAAAAAGGGTGGAGGCTGAGGTTGGGGTTTTTTAGAGCCTAAAAACTTGGAAGAAGTTCCCCCAAAAGGGCGCTCAAACCTCTGACGATGAAACATAACCTACCTGGGACTGGCATCTCCGGAACTGGGAGTTTCTTCAGAACAGAAACTCATACATTTGAGGAGAGCTGCCCAACTGGTCTCTGAAGGTTATGAGGTCCCTGGAAAGTGGAGAAAGCATTGAACACCAGACCAACTTCTTGGGGCAAAGTGGAGCATTGATGTTAAGATCATGCTGATAGGAATAATTAATAAGCAGAGTAAGTCCATTCTCCTCCTTCTTCCTTACCAGTCTCCCTCTAGTGAACCATATTAGCAATGATGCTTATAAAAGCATCAGCAGGGAATGATGTGCCAGAAGAGAAGTGTGATTTGCGGATTCCCAGCCCTAGCACCACAAAGGAGGATGGAAGTGGGGAGATATACGGCAGACAGTCAACAGCTGAATGACCAACACACAAACTTCACAGGAACTAATGCCATTCATTTGAAGGTCAGATGTACATATCAAGTCACAGAATAAAAGGGCCCATGAATCAGGTGCTTATATAGACTTCATGCTAAGATGGGAGCACTATCTGGATTGCTGTCAACCTACAGGTGACAAGCGTGACCAAGTCATATTCCAGGTTAATTACGGTCACTTAAAGATGCAAAGGCAAATTATTTGGAATATTTTAATTACTAAGCAATTAATAACTTTACCTGATTTTTTTTTTCTGTAGCCAAAGAGATTAAATTTACCTGTTTTATAGAATGTTTTATGAAGCTGAACTAATTATGAATTAAATCATTCAGGCTGATATTCATCAGCATATTCTTCCAGACAAATATCTACTCAATTTGAATCCCATTATTTAGATCATTATATTGTCCCAGTAGCATAAAAGCTTCATGAGTGCATTTTTACAATGCCTGTGTCCCCCAACCTAGCACAGCACCAGACAGGTAGTGAGCATTCAATATATATTTATTAAATGACTGGATGCCATTTATTCTTTGCAATCTCACCTGGAGACACATTTAAGTTTTTCCACTAATTATACAATGTAAATTTAATATGTATGATTTAATGTTAGTTATAAAGCCTTAGTATTTTTCTGTATTTCAATTAAGAGAAATAACATAATATACTGCAGGCTGATCTGGTTTCCAGTCATTCACTGTTTCTCTAATTAGAATTCATTAAATATGTGTTATAAATCACAATGTTCACTGTGATCAGAGTGACTACAATGCATTAAAGATCTAATATACTATTAATTATATTTTACAATTACTCATAAAATGTTCAAAAGAAAATTAGGTAACTGTATTACAGCAGGTATATTATTATATTATATATTAATACTTTATTTTCATGTTATATCAATTATGTAATATCTATCTATCTGTTTGATATGTTAGTATTATAACTAATAGTTAATTTTATAAGTTGACTTGATTGGACCAAGGATGCACGGATTAAATATTGTTTCTAGGTGTGCCTATGAGAATTTTTCTGTTTGAAATTAGCATTTGAATTGGTGGACTCAGTAGTCAGTGGTCCTCTTCAATGTGGTTGGGTAACCTTCAGTTCACTGAGGGTCTGAAGAGAGCAAAAGGCAGAGGAAAAATAAATGCTTCTGCCTCACTGATCCAGGACTTCTCATTTCATCTTCTCTTCCTCGCCATCAGTCCCCCTGCTTCTCGGGCCTTTCGAACAAGACTGAATTACACCACGGGCTTTCCCGGGTCTCCATTTGCAGATAGCAGATTCTGGGACTATTTAGTCTCCATCATCAAGTGAGACAATTCCTCACAATAATCTTCCATATATAGTCTATTGGTTATGTTGCTCTGGGGATTCCTAACTAATGCAGTAACCAATCAAAGGCTAATGTATCTATCCACGGTATAATATCAAGAGAAATAAGACCATTTTAATCCTCAAGGATCTAGCAGTCTGTAGGATGTTTTTTTTATTATTATTACGCAATGGATTTCTCCATCTTTTGCAATAGATTACACATATTTTGGAATAGTGGTAGTGTTGTAATAATAGTAAATATTTAAAGCAATAACAGCAATAATAATACTTTAAATTTTTCTTAACACTGTACATTTCTCAAAATGCTTTTGCATACATTTCTTTATTCTTTGTATTTTTATCCTCTCTCCCAAGTATATATATATATATTTTTTTAAAGAGTGAAGAGGGGGAGAGAGAGAGTAAACATGAGACATATTGATTGATTGCTTCTGGCACATGCCCTGACCAAGCTGGGGATTGAGGTAACTTGCCCTTGACTGAGAATTGAACCTGTGACCTTTCAGTCAATTGTCAATGTTCTAGCCATTGAGAAAAACAGTCCAGGGCCATTTCCTTGTTTCTTATTTTGATCCACGAACTAATGGAAAAATGTAGAAAGTTTCATATTATCTCTTTTACATGCAACAAAAATGAAGTCAGTGACAGTTCATAAATACATTTTTATATATTTTAATCATATATATAATTGAATTTAAAAGTTAAGTTTACAAAACTGTTCCACATTTAAATTACATTATTTTTCACCATACTATGAGAAGAACTGCAGCTTTTGAAATCTGAAATAAAAACGCGGTGTGCCATTTGCCCACGAGATGATAAACTCTGAAGTTTCTAAGCCTAGAAGCCAATGTGAAATCTTGCTTACTTTTCTACGTTCCTTCAGGATCCAATTTATGTGTTTCCTTTTGTGATTCACTATTCCCAAAGCAGAATGTATTGCTTTCTCATCTCTGCTCCAGCTGAAAAATCCTTAATTCTGTCTTAGAAAATATATCTCACATGAAGATCTTCTGACATATGTGGACGTTTTTTATTTGGGCATTAAAAGAATAGAGACTGAAATATTTAGGTATGTGAAGACCCCTAGGTTACACTTGCCTGCATAAACTCACTCATGTATCTTTGAGGATTCACCTTATAAGGATTCCCCTAACGAGTGATAAATAGCAAAAGAGGCGGGGAATGACTTGATCTAGGCAAGCATGTGATCACCTATGAATAAAGGAATCATCTGGTAAACTTGAAAGTTGCTATGGCAGGAGGAACTGTAAAGAACACCCTAGTTCCTCTATTTATACCATGGCTTTAACCTAAGAGCACAAAGAATGCCAATCCCAAGTACACCTAAGAGAGCAGTAGGAAAGGCTTGAAAGAAAAGTAGGTTTGGGCTGAAAGACAGCTGTCTCACAAAGCATTTGTAATTAAGGTCACAGTTAATTGTAGGAGGAGCTATGGTGTTGGGATGGCCTTTCATAATTGTCCCAAATTGAGGCACAAGGACAAGGCCTTTATATCCTCACCTAGGCAAGTTGATGAGCTTCAGAACACAGATCCATACGAGGCATATTGCATATCTTAAGCTACAGGAGTCTGAGAAACAGCAGAAGCAAGAAGGTCACTTTGACCTCTCCCCACTCTTGCCCTTCTTCTGTAAAAGCAGAAGACAGGTATGTTTCCCGTAGCAGAAGGATGGAGAGCACTTTTATCACTACAGATAAGGAATTGAGGGCCAAGAAATCTGTACAGACAAACCTTATTAAAATAATCCTTATCTTCCTACTTCTTCACCATTTACTACCCCTAATTAAATCCCCTCTGTTTTACCAATTCTTCACAAATTTATTGTTTCTTTGTCTAAAAGGCATACAAACTTCCTGCTTTTATCACTTCTTTAGGTCTTTATACTCTTGTGAAGGATCTATGTACATGTAAAAATTCCATAAAATTTTATTGCTTTTCTCCTATTAATCTACCTTTGTCATTTTAATTTTCTGATCTGGCTAGGAAGCCTGAGAGAGCTGAGGAAAATGTCCTTTTCTCCTTCATAGTCAGCTCCTTTTTTCAGATCCCTGAAAGGACTTGTAACCTTGGGGAGACATTTCCTGTGGTCCAGGGCAAGTTCCAGTGAGAGGCACAGGTGGGAACATTCCGCTGGTTTTTCTAGCCTCAAGTGAAATTGACATGAGGGCCCGGAAAGGAGCATCCAGACAGATCCATGTTACTCTTGACAATAATCTCTCAAAGGTTAAGTGTTTCCCATTAGCATTAAATTTCTTTACAGACATGTTATTCTTTTGTCACTATTAATGCAAATATTTCCTCCATTATATTTTCTAAAAGATTTTCTGATGGGGGAAAACTGGAGTTTTTGTCTAGTAATTAAATACATAATTAGCTATTTACTGAATTACTTTTCTATTTTATTATCTTACTTTCTACAGGTATATAATTATCCATGTGCATGCACCTATAGTCTATCCTTGACTTAAAATAGGAACTTGTTCCTGAAAAAACAAAAATAGGTCAATTATCTTCATTAGAACATTGAATGTATGGCATTATTGACTTACAATTGCTTCAGTAGTTAACAAAGAAAACAATCATGTGATAGTGCAATTGAAATTTTCATGAAAAATATCTGTTCTAATAAAAGGGTAATAGGCTAATTAGGCTGGACATCTTCCGGATGTCCTTCCGGACAAAGCCACAATGGTGGGGCCAAGGCAGAGGCAATTAGGGGTGATCAGATCAGCAGGGGAGAGCAGTTAGGGGGATCAGGCAGGCAGGCAAAGTGGTTAGGGCAGGCAGGCAGGTGAGCGGTTAGGAGCCAGTGGTCCCGGATTGTGAGAGGGATATCTGACTGCCGGTTTAGGCCCAACTGGCAGTCAAATATCCCCCTGAGAGGTCCCGTATTGGAGAGGATGCAGACTGGGCTGAGGGACACCCCCGCCATACATGAATTTCATGTATCAGGCTTCTAGTATGTAAGAATAGCACAGACAAAATAAATCAATATTAACATAGCAAATAATGCATGAAACCGCAACTACTCACTGACAAAGCTGGAGTAATCTGAAAAAGGACTTTAATGCTACAGTGCCAACTGCTCACCAAGGAAGATAACTTTCTGGCTGCTTGCTTTCCTGTGTTGAGCTGCTTTCAAGCCATGGGAGATCTGATCAGCTCAATCATGCAAAGAAACGCCACTCAGCAGGAGAAAGGATGTGGAAAGTCAAAATCTTATATATCAAATGGACATATTTTAGGATATATCTTTTGAGAAAATAATTTTTATCCTCTCCAATTTTCACAACATCATAAACTTAATCAGAGCATTGACTGACACTTCTATAATGTTAAGTAATAATTATGGTTATCAACTGATTTTGTTCCTTATGTTAATGAGAGGTCCATGTGTTTCACCCTTGATTATATTCTCTTACTGTAAGATATTCTCTTACTGACATATTATTTCTCTATTTATGCACAAACATAAAGATAAAATAGAGAATAATATATATATTTACATATATACGGTTATAAGAAAATCATATAAAGAGAGTATTTCATTTTTCAATATGTTCAAAACTAACTGGTGTGCTTAGATTTTTTTTTTCTTTGCTAGTTGTTACAGACACCGTTATTTGTTGTGTCATTTCATTTTGTTGTCTGATTTTTCTCAAAAGCGCATGGAGTGGGTCTAGTTCATTCAGGTTTGCATATGTGAACATATTTTTCTGTTACTTTACACCTTGAATGGGAATTTAACTGAAAATACAATATGTACATTTTTTTCTTTTCCTGAGATTTTAAAACTTTGCTCCATTGTGCTCTGTCAGAGATTGCTGCCCTACAGAAGTCTAAATTGAGCCTAATCTTTCTCTATTTAGGTTTTCCCCCCTGTGTATGTAGTTTGTGCTCTGGAAGCTCAGAGAATTCTTCAGTGATGATTGCTAGCAATTTTTAAAAAAAAATCTATATTGGTATTAATCTATTTGAATTATGTTTTCCAAATGTCAATTTATTTTCTTTCAATCTACATGCCAATGCTTTCCTTCATTCAGATTCTGTTTTCTTTAATGATTATATCCAACACATTATAAAAATAAAAACCCTTTTATTGCTCAACATCCTGAAACATTAGGGTAATGCAAACTATAACCATAATGAGGTAATAATACATACCTATTAAAATGAAAACTAAATATTCCATAATGTATATTTTTAAATGAAAAATATGTACAGTATGCCAAGTGCTAGCAAAGACGCAAAACAACTGGACATTGCATTCATTTCCATTGGGAATACAAAGTTATACAGTAATTCTGCTGGGAAGTTTCATATTAAATTAAATATACTCTTACTATATGACCCAATAATCCCACTACTAATTTTTTGCCCTGGAGAAATGAAATAATTTGTTCATGTAAAAACTGTACATGAATGTTTATAGTGACTCTACTTATAATTGACCAAAATGAGAAACAACCCAAGTACCCATAAATGTATAAACAAATTTTATGTATTCATATAATTTTATACTGTTAAATAAGAATAAAGAACAAAATACCAATAGTCATAGCAATATGGATGGATTTTAAATGCATTCTGAGAGAAAGAAGCCATCCTGGAAAAGGCAAATCTACAGGAACTGAGAACAGATTAGTTGTTGCCAGGGTTTGGTTGGTGGAAACTTTTGACTACAAATGAGACAGCACAATAAAGATTTTTGTAATAATGGGACTGTTCTGTATTCTTATTGTAGTGGTGTTTATGGAAATGTATACATATGCTGCATACATGAAAACATACTCCTAAAATAGTAAATGTTATGGTATATATTAATACTAATCATAAATCTCATTGCAAACTTGGTAAGAGAGGGATCTATTTAAATCTAATAAAGAGCACAATTAAAGTAGAACATCATATTTAATGGAGAATTTATTAATACATTCCCTGCCAATGAGACAAGAGCATTGGTTAATATTACATTACATGTAAAGCATTGTTCTGAAGGTTCTATCAAGTATAAATATTGGAATTAATAAAATAAAATGTTTATTTTAAAGATGACATGAATGTATACAGAAAATTCAAAAGAAATACTAAAAATGTATTACCTCTTAAATATAAATTTAGCTTGTGTGTTCAATAAAAAGTTGAAAGAAAGTAAGAAAACAGATAAAAACAAACTGAAAGTAGTAATTTGCCGAGAGAACTGAAATAAGCTAACATATAATTTCAATCTTTAGTAAATGAAATGAAGAGATTTTAAACTTGAGTAAATAATATGAATCATTGGATATCCACCAAGGATAAAGCCTGAATTTAAAAGGAATAATAATTTTCTCCCTGAGAGAAAATGCAACAATGAAGGATTGTATCTTCATCTACCACTACTTCCAAATCTATTTTATTAAAGCTAAAAACCTATGTGAAATCAATACAGCTTTAAATGAACTACAGAAAAAATCGTCATCCTATCTAATAAAAGAGAAACATGGTAATTGGCGTATGACCGCTACCCTTCCCATTGGCTAATCAGCGAGATATGCAAATTAACTGTCAGCCAAGATGGCGTCCGGCAGCCAGGCAGCTTGAAACTAACATGAGGCTTGCTTGCTTCACTGATGGAGGACTCCAATGTTCCCCGCCTGCCGCTGCAGGCCTCTGAGCCTGCAGTTTGAAACATTTTAAGAAATATAGAGCTAAACAAAACCCCAGAAACCAGCTTTCAGAGAGCTGGGATCTCAGAGCTGGAGTTGATACAGAGTTTCGATTAGAACCAAAACAAACCAGATACCTGCTTTCAGGAATGGAGGCTGAAGAGCTGGAGCCTCAGAGCTAAAGCTGGCCCAGAATAAAAAAAAAAGAAATAAAAAAAGAAGCAGTTGGGAGCTTCAGTCCCAGCCTGAAAACAGACCTCAGCCCCTAACCCAGACTGGCCAGGCACCCCAGTGGGGACCCCCACCCTGATCCAGGACACCCTTCAGGGCAAACCAGCCCGCCCCCACCCATGCACCAGGCCTCTATCCTATATAGTAAAAAGGTAATATGGCTCCCAGCACTGGGATCAGCAGAGCCCCAAGGCCTCCTGGCACCAGGATCAGTGTGACAGGGGGCAGCACCCAAACCCCCTGCTCGCCCTGCGGCTCTGTGTGTGACAGGGTACGGTGCTCCAACTCTCCCACCCCCATGGGCCCTGCTCTGTGTGTGATGAGGTAAAGACATAACCTCCCCATCTGCCCTGCCCTGAGTGTGACAGTGGTGGCGCCCCAACCCCCTGAACGGCCCTGCTCTGTGGGTGACAGGGGGCGGTGCGCCAACTCCCCTATCAGCCCTATTCTGTGAGTGACAGCGGGGAGCTCCTCAACCTCCTAATGGGCCCTGCTCTGTGCATGACAGGGGGCTGTACCCCAACTCCCCAATCGGCCCTGCTCTGAGCCCGACCAGGGGCTGCACTTAGGGATTGGGCCCTCTGCCACCCGGGAGCAGGTCTAAGCCAACAGGTCGTTATCTCCCAAGGGGTCCCAGACTGCGAGAGGGCACAGACCGGGCTGAGGGACCTGCCTTCCCCCTGAGTGCACACATTTTTGTGCACCGGGCCTCTAGTTTATAATAATGTCTGAAGTTAATGGGATATTGTGTGAAAATTAGAATTAAGAGCAAAACTACCCCTGTTGATATTGGACAGAACTGAAAGCTTGTTCAAGTCAGAGACTGCTTTCTTTATTTTTATTTTTTTCTTAATTGATTAAGGTATACACATGTGCCCTTATCCCCCCTTTGCCCCACCACCACCCTCACTCATGCCTTCACCCCTCTGGTGTCTGTGTCCATTGGTTAGGCTTATATGCATGCATACAAGTCCTTTGGTTGATCTCTTCCCCTTACCCCCACCTTCCCCTACCTTTCCACTGAGATTTGACGGTTTGATCGATGCTTCTCTGTCTCTGGATCTGTTTTTGTTCATCAGTTTATGTTGTTCATTATATTCCACAAATGAGTGAGATCATGTGATATTTATCTTTCTCTGACTGGCTTATTTCACTTAGCTTAATGCTCTCCAGTTCCATCCATGCTGTTGCAGATGATAATAATTCCTTCTTTCTTACAGCAGCGTGGTATTCCATTGTGTAGATGCACCAAAGTTTTTTAATCCATTCATCTGCTGATGGGCACGTAGGCTGTTCCAAATATTAGCTATGGTAAATTGTGCTGCTATGAACATAGGGGTGCATATTTCTTTTCTGATTGTTGTTTCTAGTTACTTGAGATATAGTCCTAGAAATGGGATCACTGGGTCAAATGGCAATTCCATTTTTAGATTTTTGAGGAAACTCCATACTGTTCTCCACAGTGGCTGCACCAGTCTGCATTCCTACCGGCAGTGCACAAGGGTTCCTTTTTCTCTCCATCCTTGCCATCACTTCTCATTTGTTGATTTGTTGATGATAGCCATTCTGAAAAGTTTGAGATGTGTAAGGCGCAGTTATAGGGTTAAGCCTTGGACTGACCTGTTGGCAAAGCCACAAACAAGTCCCAACTTAGAGGGCACAATCCTCTTAGCATAATTAGGCTTTACCTTATGATGCTCCCTAGATCTTATCTGGGAAGCTAATGGGCTGAGGGAGATGTAGCCAGTGCTGCCAAAACAAGTGAAACTCACAAGAACATTGTAACTATGGTGACCACTTCCTAGTTTACCTCTGGCTATAAAATAAGGTTCAGCTTGCCTCTGGACCTCTCTCTGTGGCCTCATCCAGGCACAGGAAGATCCACCTAGACCCATCTTATTCTCTGTCTGTCATTTCTTCATCCTTCACCACCCTCAATCAGGCTTGTGAACCCTTGACTGAGCAGGCTCGGCACATGTGGTGCCCAACGCAGGGCCTGAGTTCGGGGGAACTTCAGTTGTCAGGTGAAAGGACACTCCAGTGAAGCACTTGCAGAAAGTAAAAAGGAAGGTAAGGACCAAAGTTTAGTGATGACTAGGTGTAAAACATGGGAAATTCAGGAACCTATAAATGTATCCATGCTTAAGGTTATGCTCCAAGCACGGGGCTATTCTGTGAGGTATGAACAGCTTTGGAGTTGTTGGGTTTTGTGAGTAAAATCTGCCCATGGTTTTCTGAGGAAGGAAAGGTAAATATAGAGGCATGCGAGAAGGTAGGAAAACAAGTTAGAGATCATTATATAGCTGAAGGTCCAGAGGAAATGCCTGCCTCTGCTTTCAGTTTGTGGTCCCTGATTCGGGACTGCCTAGATCCCACTCCAGAAAGGGAGTGGATGAATGTGGCAGGGTAATTCAGATGGGGGAAAGGTTACCAGAGGCTTCTGACTCCACCTGTACCATTGGCACCTCCGCTGCCTCCTCCAGTCCCTGGGGCTGCAGCTCCTGTGGGAGAGAGCCCTCCAGACGATGCGCTTCCTCCCAAATATGAACGAGGATTGGAGGAAACAAGGGAACAGCGCCGGCAGGTTTGGGATGATGGGGGTCTGGTGCAAACATTTGGGGAGCTTACTGTTGCTCATAAGCCTCTCCTTTTGCCCTCCAAACAAGCAGCTAGAAATGAAAGTCAAGGGCTACATGGAGTGAAACAAGCAGCCTGGACTATGTTCAGGATGCAGGAGAGGAAAGCAATTGGGTAAATGACTGATGTTGATGATAATCCAATGTCCCCTAGGCAGGGAAACTTCAAGCGGGGCCAACCGTGATCCCACCAAACAGTAGGACCTTATCCTAAACCCCACTGCAGCCTTTCCAGCTGGCTCAGTAAACCTTCATCATGCCACCCCAAGAAGCATAGGGTTGGCAAGTTCTCCCTGGGGTGATAATGAAAGGTATCCAAGTTGGAAAAGAAGAAGTAAGATTGTCATTATTCACAGATGACTTGATATTGAACATAGAAAATACTAAAAACTCCATCAAAAAATTATTAGAGTTAATAAATGAATTCGGCAATGTTGCAGGGTACAAAATTAATGCCAAGAAATCTATGGTATTTTTATACACCAATAGTGAACTTACAGAAAGAGAGATTAAAACAACCAATCCCGCCCTGACTGGTTTGGCTCAGTGGATAGAGCGTCGGCCTGCGGACCAAAGGGCCCGGGTTCGATTCCGGTCAAGGGCATGTACCCTGGTTGTGGGCCCATCCCCAGTAGGGGGTGTGCAGGAGGTAGCTGATCGATGCTTCTCTCTCATCGATGTTTCTAACTCTCTATCAATCCCATTTACCATCACACCAAAAAAAATTAAGATACCTAGGAATAAACTTAACTAAGGAGGTAAAAGACCTATACTTGAAAAACTACAGGACACTAAAAAAAGAGATAGAGGAAGACATAAACAGATGGAAGAACATGCCATGTTCATAGATTGGTAGAATCAACATCATTAAAATGTCCATACTATCCAATGCAATATATAGATTCAATACAATCCCCATTGAAATACCAATGGCATATTTCACAGATGTAAAATGAATTCTCCAAAAATTCATCTGGAATAAAAAAAAAGACCCTGAATAGCTGCAGCAATCTTGAGAAAGAAGAACAAAGTAGGTGGGATCTGAATACCAGACATCAACCTGTATTACAAAGCCACCGTTCTCAAAACTGCCTGGCACAAGAAAAGACATATAGACCGATAGAATAGAATAGAGCACCCAGAAATTGACCCAAACCACTGTGCTCAATTAATATTTGACAAAGGAGGCAAGAACATACAATAGAGTCAAGACAGTCTCTTCAATAAATGGTGTTAGGAAATTGGATAGATACATGCAAAAAATGAAACTAGACCACTAACTTACACCATCCATAAAAATAAACTCAAAATAGATAAAGGATTTAAACATAAGACAGGAAACCATAAAAATAGAGGAATCCACAGGCGGCTAAATTGCAGACATATGCCGAAGCAATTTCTTCATCGATACAGCTCCTAAGGCAATGGAAACTAAAGAGAAAATAAACAAATAGGGCTACATCAAAACAAAATACTTCTGTATAGCAGAGACTGCTTTTATAAAATTCTTACTCTCTAAACTTCAGATCCTAAAAGAGAGAAAGTAAAATAAAAGTCAGACAACATTTATAATAAAGTAAGAATGATATAAATACATTTAACTATAATTATTTGACAGAACTAAGTAAGACATATTTATATTATCGTTTTTAAATTTCACAAATTTAGTTACATGTTTTAACTTTTTGTATTTAAATTATAGCATTATGGAAAGGTAACATATAGAATACTAGCTTATGGTCGATGTTCTTTTTAGAAATAATTTTACTTTCATTCACTCTACTTTTTTGGCCATCTAATATGAGCCCAACAGCAGTTGATAACATAACAATCACTTTATGGATAAACACATCAAAAGACACAAGCACACAATATTTTTATAGTAAAATGCTATTTAAGTACACACACACACACACACACACACACACACACACGATAAAATGCCTGGAAATTCATAAACTATCAAACTTGAAGTAGAACATTTTCTACTCTATTGAAACCCATAAATAAAAGGCTTGAGATCTTGACTTCTTTAACAGAGGGATCGGCCGACTCTGCCCTATGTACCAAATCTGGCACACTGCCTATTGTACAGACCACAAGCTAAGAGTGATTTTTAAATGGTTGGGGAGATATCAAACTATGAATATACTCTAAGACATGTAAAAAGTATATGAAATTCAAATTCTAGTGCCCATGAATAAATTTTTAAAAATATATTTTTAATTGAATTCAGAGAGGAAGGGAGAGGAAAAGAGAGCTAGAAACATCAATGATGAGAAAGAATCATTGATTGGCTGCTTCCTGCATGCCCACTACTGGGGATCAAACCCGCAACTAGGCATCTGCCCTGACCTGGAATCTAACTGTGACCCCCTGGTTCATAGGTCGAATCTCAGCCACTGAGTAACACTGACCGGGTTCTGAATACATTTTTTATTGCAACACAACCATGTTCATTTGTTTCTATGTTGTCTATGCTTTCTTTTATGCTACATGGCAGAGTTGAGCAGTTGAAATAGAGACTATATGGCCTGCAGCTCTGAATGTATTTACCATCTAACCTTTTATAGCAAAAATTTACCAACCTCTGTTTTAGCACACAGTGCACTGGGAAGAAGATACAGCTGCAGTCTAGGCATGTTGGTTTTGTTATTTATTTAAGTATAGTTGGTATATAATGTTATATTAGTTATAATAGTTTCAGCTGTATAACATAGTGATTCAACATTTTATAGATTGTAATCATCCCATTAATTATAGTAATCATCTGCTACCATGTAGATTTATCATAATATTATTGACAATATTCCCCTTCATCTTTTTCACTCACCTCCCTACCCTCTCCCTTCTGGTAATCCCTTTAGTCTCTGTTTCAACTGCTCAACTCTGCTCAAGTCTATTTTTGGTTTGGTTTTCTTAGATTCCACATT
This sequence comes from Myotis davidii, assembly GCF_000327345.1. Lineage (NCBI taxonomy): Eukaryota > Metazoa > Chordata > Mammalia > Chiroptera > Vespertilionidae > Myotis > Myotis davidii. Next base: position 4,520,963 of record NW_006283544.1, read on the forward strand.
TGTGTGAGACCATAGTCATATTGTTTTGCAAGGGATTAAAGCAGCAGAAGGACTCAGATATTTTGAGTGGCCTTTTTTATATTCCTGTTCTATAACTTAAATAAGAGTATAATAAGCCTATATTGATGTTCTTCCTAGTGGCCTTATAGACAATCTCCCAGTAAGAGAAGCTGGCAGTATCATACAAGATAACTATTTTGCTGACTATATGCAACTGGGGTTAATGCACATTTTGCATGCTGAATGAAATCCTCATGGTTCTAATAATTTTTGCAAGCTTATTTTTAAGGCTGTACTAATTGACAAGTTTAAATCATGGCTAGTGTGCCATCAAAGCCCAATTTGTTTAATGCAAATATATCTCTTGTCTTCCCAGTAGCATTTATTTAAGTATTCATGATTCCCTATTCCATATAGATGAGCAATTATTAAGTTTGGTCAATTGGGATCAGAATGTTGGAACCATACACCAGGAAAAAAAAAAGTTTTTTTTTCTCTTTCTAGGGCCTTGAGTTCTGAGAACAATATAAGACAGTCCATGTGCCAGTATTCCCAATCTACATGTTCAGCTGTGTGCAGTACAAGAGAAAGACCCCATACTTAGAGAGAAATGCTGAGAGTAGGAATAAGGTGGGGGAACTAACAGTGTTGTTTAAACCCCTGAAAGGAGAAGCACAGGGAACAGGCGGAACTGTGAATCTTTAAGTTTTATGAAATCAATTGATTCTCTTTCTTTTTTCTTAATTAAATCTTGTTGTAAATTTGGTTTTGATTCTTATAAATAATACTAGAGGCCCGATGCATAAAAATTCATGTACTGGGGGTGGGGTTGTTATGGGTTCACTCAGCGAGATAGACCACCGACTCAGAATTTAAATTTAAGAGCTTTTATTAAGCTGGGCAGCTGACTACAGTTACAGCACCCTGCTGAAGCAGAGGCTGAACTGCAGCGCTGACTGCAAGAGTTACATTTTATTATTAAATTTTGTGGAGGCCCAAAGAAAAATGTGTCTTTCAGATTCTGCCCCCCCCCCAATATGGAGGAAACTCTCTATATTTATACTTTTTCCAATCCTTTGTCTCCCAAATTTGGAATGAGACTTCCGGACCTTCTGAGAAAGAAGGCTTGCATACTGGGAAGGGACCATGAGACTATATCTCAAGGCCTGTCCTGATGTCAGTACCTTCCTATCTCTGTGTTTTAGGAACAGACAGCACAGCATGACCTGTCTGGCCAAAGCACCCTATATGCAGCCCAGTACAGGGTTCCTCAGCCTGGCCTGCCCCCTCTCACAGTCTAGGAGCCCTCAGAGGCAGGAGGCAACCCAGTGATCAGGGGAAGGTGATGGCCCCATCACACCTCTGCTGCTGCCACTGCTGGCAGTGAAAGCCTTGGCTGGTCCTGGTTACCTGAGCCTTGGGTGGCCCTGGGCAGCCAACATCCGAGGCATGACTGTGCCTTGGGCCAGCCCTAGGCAGCTGGGAGGCTGAGGGGACTGGGGTCTCTAGTTCCTTCTCTTTTACAGAAGCATAGTATTCTATTGTGTAGATGTACCACTGTTAAAAAATCCACTCATCTGCTGATGGACATTAGGCTGTTTCCAAATCTTAGCTATTGTAAACATAGGGGTGCATATATCCTTTCTGATTGGTGCTTCTGGTTTTGGGGGATTATTCCTAGAAGTGGGATTACTGGGTCAAATGACAGTTTCATTTTTAATTATTTGAGGAAACACCATACTGTTTTCCACAGTGGCTGCACTAGTCTGTATTCCCACCAGCAGTGAAGGAGGGTTCCTTTTTCTCTGCATCCTCTCCAGCACTTGTCATTTGTTAATTTGTTGATGATAGCCATTCTGACAGGTGTGAGTTGGCATCTCATTGTTGTTTTTATTTGCATCTCTCAGATGATTAGTGACTTTGAGCATGTTTTCATATGTCTCTTGGGTTTCTGTGTGTCCTCTTTCAAAAAGTGTCTATTTAGGTCCTTTGCCCATTTTTTGATTAGGTTGTTTATCTTCCTTTTGTTAAGTTGTATGCGTTCCCTGTAAATGTTGGAGGTTAAACCCTTATTGGAGATATCATTGGCAAATATGTTCTCCCATGCAGTGGGCTTTCTTGTTGTATTGTTGATGGTTTCTTTTGCTGTGCAGAAGCTTTTTATTTTGATGTAGTACCATTTGTTTATTTTCTCCTTTTAGTTTCCATTGCTCTAGGAGCTGCATCGGTAAAGATATTGCTATGATAAATGTCTGCTATTTTGGTGCCTATGGCTTCTTTTAAGATTTTTATGGTTTCCCATCTTACATTTAAGTCCTTTATCCATTTTGAGTTTATTTTTGTGTATGGTGTAAGTTGGTGGTCCAGTTTTATTTATTTTTTTGCCAGTATCTGTCCAATTTTCCCAACACCATTTATTGAAGAGACTGTCTTGACTCCATTGTATGTTCTTATCTCCTTTGTCAAATAATTGAACATAATGGCTTGTTTCAACTTCTGGGTTCTCTGTTCTGTTTCACTGGTCTATATGTCTTTTCTTGTGCCAGTACGAGGCAGTTTTGAGAACAGTGGCTTTGTAGTATAGCTTGATATCTGGTATTGTGAGCCCCCCAACATTGTTCCTTTTTCTCAAGATTGCTGCAGCTATTCGGGGTCCTTTTTTATTCCAGATTAATTTTCGGAGTTTGTTCTAGGTCTTTGAAGTATGATGTTGGTATTTTCAGAAGGATAGGAATTGCATTGAATTTATAGATTTCTTTGGGTAGTATGGTAATTTTAATGATGTTGATTCTACCAATCCATGAACATGCTATATTCTTTCATTTGTTCTTGTCTTCTCTATCTCTTATTTCAACATCCTGAAATTTTCTAAGTACGCGTCCTTTATCCGCTTGGTTAAATTTATTCCTAGGTATCTTAAATTTTTTTGTTGCAATGGTAAATGAGATTGCTTTTTTAGTTTCTCTTTCTGTGAGTTCATTATTCATGTATAGAAAAGCCATAGACTTCTGCGTGTTAATTTTGTATCCTGCTACATTGTCAAATTCATTTACTAAATCTAGTAGTTTTTTGATGGAGACTTTGGGGTTTTCTACATATAATATCATGTCATCTGCAAATAATGATAGTTATATATCCTCCTTCCAATTTGGATATTAATACTAGGAGTTTTTTGATTTGAGTCTTTAGGGTTTTCTATGTACAATACCATGTCATCTGTGAATAATGACAGTTTTACTCCTTCCTTTCCTATTTGGATACTTTTTATTTTTTCTTCTTGTCTGACCACAATGGCTAGTACTTCCAATACTATGTTGAACAGGAGTGATGAGAGAGGGCATCCCTGTCTTGGGGGAAATGGTTTTAGTTTTTGCCCATTATGTATGATGTTGGTTGTGGGTTTTTCATATATGGCTTTTATTTATTTTTTTTAAATATATTTTATTGATTTTTCACAGAGAGGAAGGGAGAGAGATAGAGAGTTAGAAACATCGATGAGAGAGAAACATCGATCAGCTGCCTCCTGCACACCTCCTACTGGGGACGTGCCCGCAACCCAGGTACATGCCTTTGACTGGAATCGAACTTGGGACCCTTCAGTCCACAAGCCAACGCTCCATCCACTGAGCCAAACCGGTTTTGGCAATGGCTTTTATTATGTTGAGGTATGACCCTTCTATTCCCATCTTGCTGAGAGTTTTTATCAAGAAAGCTTGTTTGATTTTGTCAAATGCTTTTTCTGCATCAGCATCAATTGATATGACTATGTGGTTTATTTCTTTCAATTTGTTTATGTGATGTACACTTTTATTGATTTGCAGATATTGTACCATCCTGGCATCCCTGGAATAAATCCTACTTGGTCATGGTGTATGATCTTTCTAATGTAATGCTGGATTTGATTTGCTAGAATTTTGTTGAGAATTTCAGCATCTGTGTTCATGAGGGATATTAGCCTGCAATTCTCTTTCTTTGTATTGTCTTTATCTGGTTTTGGGATTAGGGTAATGCTGGCTTTGTAGAAATATCTTGAAAATGTTCCTTCCTCTTGAGTTTTTTGGGATAGTCTGAAGATGATAGGTTTTATTTCTTCTTTGAATATTTGATAAAACTCCCCTGTGAAGCTGTCTGGTCCAGGGCTAAATGCCCATCAAAGATGAATGGATTAGAAAACTGTGGTGCATCTACACAACGGAATACTATGCTGCAGTACAAAAGAAGAAATTCTTACCTTTTGCAACAGCATGGATGGAACTGGAGAGAATTATGCTAAGTGTAAGCCAGTTAGTGAAAGATAAATACCACATGATCTCACTCATGTGTGTAATATAAAGAACATCATAAACTGATGAACAAAAATAGATACAGAGGCAAAGAAGCATCAAACAGACTGTCAAACTACAGTGGGAAGGCAGGGAAGGTTTGGGTGCATAAGAGATCAACCAAAGAACTTATATGCATGCAAAAATAAAATTTCAATAAAAAGAAAATTTTATTAGACTTTTAATATATAACTGAAAGTAAAAGCATAGTTTTCTGGTGAATCAAAGGATGTTAAAGACCACAGAAATAGAAATTCGGAGTTAATTTGACAGTGGGGTACATCCTTTTCAGCAATGATCTACTTATCATTATAGTTTATGAGAATTCACACTTCTCATAGAAAACATAAAATAGGGCTTATATTTTTAAGTTTTTTAGAATACCAATGATCTTTATTTTTCTGACTCTAGTTTTCAAAAAAGATATTGCATGTTGTGAATGATTAATCAAGGTCAATTTCACTATGACTATGTGGGCAATTATTTTCTAGCAATCTATGTGAGGCAAATGGGAACTGGTTTCCTTTACATATAGACATTTTCATAAAATATAATAATACATTATTTCTTGTAATTAATGTTTTCAGAAAGCTTTAATCATCTATAACATCAAGTAAAAATAAAATATTTTGAATGTATCAATTTAGTGATGTCTTCATAAAATTCTGTGATCAACTTTCAAATCCCTTCTCCTCAGACCAACTGAAATTTCAAACACAAAATAGAGTAAATAATTTGAAAAAGTAATTGCGTTAAAACACACACACACACACACACACACACACACACACATACACACACATTATAAATGACTAAAGATGCAAACAAACAAACTTCATGAAGCAGACAGTCTCTATTCCCAAGAGTCCAGCTAACTCCAAAATGGAAATGAAAGGCAGGAAAATTATACATAATGAAAAATTTTTAAATAGAAAACAAATTAAATTTTATAATAACTGATTGTCTGGGGCCACATAGTTAACCTTCTTTGGGGTGAGAAGGGACAATGAAATAAGTCAGGGCCCTGAGTTGGTTTGGCATTTGGGGATTGGCTGACTGGATAGACAGCATTTCTGGTCAAGTGGAGCATTTACAGGGACAAAAAGTTACCTAATTTTCACTTTGCTGATGTGGCATCCTAGGCAGGAGTAGCTCTATCTTGCAGATAGAAAGTGATTTCAACTGTCCCCAGTTTGGATCATCCAGTTTGAATGTATTTTGAACTGGATACATGGACCCAGTTTGGATCAATGGTTTGATAAAAACCATTGGTCTTAGTGTTGCTTCTTTGGGTTTAAGTGCAGTATTCTCAAGAGATGATGTCAGACTCATATTCTTGGGAACTGGCTAAGTTATTCTGTTATCTTTTGTTGATATAATCAGAGAGAGACCATCTGCTGGCTGTTCAATGGCTGCCCACATACATTTAAAACTTCTGAGAACACAGAATAACAGGGAGAAAATAAAAACTATTAGCAATCAAACAATGACCATGGATGGAGAGCTCTCCTGAGCAGGGTTCCCATGAGCCAGACCTGCTAGGCTTTTCTGTAGCTGTGTCTCTACTTCACCAAAAGTATTTATCCAGAAAACTTGAGGTGTTGGAAAGTAGGGAGAAATGTGTGACAAGCAGATAAACTATAAGATTACCAGCATCACAGCAAATTAACAATCAGTTGGAGGATGGATTACCTTCCTTTGCAATGGCCTGAGATATGTGAACAACTCTATTTTCTTTTCAACCCAGGACAAAGAATATGGTGGAAAATATTTAAAACATGTTTATGGTGTAACATTAGGAGAAAGATGGTCAGAAAGGGAAAAGAGAATGGAAAGAAACATTTTTGACCCAATGTCTTGGAAGGAAGCAGTCTGCCTCCATGTCAGTTACTTCTTTTCCTAGTCAATTTAATTTTGAGATTTCCTGGGTTTATACAGAACCAGATGTCAGGTGCAGTTTTCTTTAGATGTGAAATATGCATCCACAGTTTGATATCTTGAAATTTGGCAGTGGTGTGAGTAGTCAAACTTTTTGGTCAGGTCTTTCACATGAATCTTACTTTTTCAAAAACAGCAGAGTAGAAAAGTAACTCTCTGGAAATGACAGAAGACATTGAAATGTCCATTATTAAATATCTGATGAGAGTACATTATAATAGTATTGACGAGGAAATGTTATTATTTCTGTGGCACATTAGCATTCTGTGGATTGACAAAATTATAAATGCATTTCATAATTTCTAGAAGTATATTCTTCTTCATAGTAAATTTTAAAATGGGCACAAAACATGTTTACTGGTAGACCCAAATATCTTAAATTTTTTTTCTGTGAAAGGAAGGCAAAGTAGATAACCTGTGTTCAGTAATTTATTTCAGTATTTTATTTTATTTAAAAATAATCTAGATATTTAATGAATATCCATCATTAAACTTATTTCAGTAAAACTTTAAGGTTTCAAATTACCAAAAAGATTGAGAAACTATTATTAAGTAGACATAAGGGACCAAGAAGGGAAAATGTGAAAGTTTACCTTTGCTTATTGAATGAACACTACAGAGATCCTGAAAAACTAACTCTGGTAAAAATTCTCCCCCTTCACCAGCTTCAACCAGTCTCCTCAGGATCCTACCTGCAGGCTCTGGAGCAAGCAGCATTTAAAGGTGAGATTGTAACCCTGGTATTTATTAGAATTAGGCAAGTTTCTTTATTTATTTCAATTTTAGTTTCCCCTTGGCTATTTAAGAAAACTAGTAATAATTTACTGAAGTATCTTTCAGAGTTCCCTCATCAGTGGGAGCGATCTTCTTTTGAGGGTAGATATAAGGGTCTTCAAGTTGGTGTGGAAGGGTTGCATAAAATCTTTGAGGACAATCTTTTCTCCAGTGCCTGGTTGATTGCTAATGATACACTGATTTCTGGACAAGTGTTTTGATGACAGATGCCTTACTAGGGTGCAAGAGCAGAGGTCCAGGTGGTGTTAGGTTTCTGACCTTGGAACTGAGGTATTTATAAGGCCACCAACTTAGTGGACTTTCATTTATGGTCTTGTGGTCTCTCGAGTGGAAGGTAATTCACACAGAGGATTAGTAGAATGAGAATTCAAGTAAAGAAGGATAGAGGGGAATAGTAGGAGTCACATCAGTCTAATAGTCTTGTTTTAGTCTCCTCTTTTGTCTTTAATTTTTTATTAACCTTTTGCAATAAATCTTTCAATGAGTTTATTTTAGAATATTGAAATCTTTTGGAGGCCTCTGCTTGCTGATTTAAGTAGGTATCCTATTCAGTGTGTTTGATTTGGGATTCTTGTTCTTAAGCACACTTCTTAAATGGATAATCTTCTCTAATGTGAAAGTTCTCAATAATGGCCTTTGTAATTTTCAGTTGTCTTAGTAATATTTTGACATTTTTATAGATATCTACAGCTTCCAGGACCAAAGTTCTTAGCAAAAATAAGCAGGTGTGTCTGAAGGAGGCTTGCTTAATCTTTGAAACTAAACTCTAGTTAAGTCTTGTGTCTCTCAGAACCAAATCTATATGTGTAAAACCCTAATGTGCAAATAGAACGAACAGCAGAACTGAACAACCAGTCTTAATGACGTGCATTGACCACCAGGAGGTGCATGTGGAACATGGAGGGCCTTGGCAGCAGGCAGAGTATGGAACATAGTGGGCGTTGGCTGCGGTGGGATGGTGGAGCAGGTGAGCAGGGGCGCCAGACCAAGGGTGCCAGTCGCTGTAATCAGGGCAAGCTTCTGGTGGTTACTGAAAATTCTTTGCTCTCATGTGCCACAGTCCCACCTGGCACTCGCACTCACTGCCAGTGGTCGGCTCCAGTCCCGATCGCTCCGTGCCATCAGTGGGTGTGAGTGGTGGCTGCCAGCCCCAATCACCCCTGAGGGCTTCTACACCTCCCCCTGCTCCTGAGGGGTGATTGGGGCAGCAGCCACTGCTTGCACCAGCTGACAGCGCTGGCCCCATTTGCACCCACTGCTGGTGCCAACCGCAATCACTCTGTAGGTCAGCAGGTGCGAGCAGGCCCAGCACTGTCAGCATGTAGGAGTGGCGGTGGTGGGAGCGGGGCTGCCAGCAGAGAGGGGACCAGGTGCTGAGGTCGGAGGGGCCAGGCAGGGGCACAGAGGATGGGCTGAGGCTGGCCCTATGCTCACTGCAGCCTCATGGCCCACAGTTCCTTTTAAGGTGCACGAATTTGTGCACTGGGACCCTACTTAATACATAGGGAGGATGTACTGTTGGGTTGGAGATTTTGTGGTGGTTTACAGTGTATCTCATCTGTAATAGTAATAGTAATTTTCTTGAGATTGACAGATAACTTCCTGTTGATCTAACACATTTATCCAGCACAGGAGTCTTAGACTTAAGTGGTGATAATCTAACAGCTTTTAAATACTTGATCCGTACCCACCAATTTTGTGGCTATGGCTTCTGAGATATTCCTGTTAGCAACAGGTCTATTACTCTTTTCACAAGAAGATATTTTTATAATGGCAGATGCACTAAAGGCTTTTAATATTTTCAGTTGTTCTTGCATATGTTGATGTTCTGTTGGTCAAAAGAGTTACAATTTCTTGTTTTATTTCCCCAAGCCCCCCACCTCCCCTCAGCAGTTTATGCTATGGATTAACCTTTAAGGTTTTCTAAGTCCACTAATGACTGCCACCCATTGTGGACTCCCAATCTAACTACCCCAGAACATTTCAGGAAACTAACAAACCCAATTATCTTTTGTGGACCCAGAACCATTCTGGGAACTGTCATAAAATTCTACACACTAAAATGAAGCAGAAAAATGAGTGTATTGCAAGAGTTTCAAACCGCAAGCAGGAAACTCAGGCTACTCAGTTGCTCCAGGGCCTAAGGTATTTTTATGAGGTAAATGTGAAAGTTTCTTGGCTTTTTCAGCTAATTGGTTGCCTATTGGTCTTCCTTACTTGGATCAGGGTAGCTGAGTCAGGGAAACAAGAAAGTCCAATGATAGCATGAATGAACTTGGCATTTGGGGATAAGCTGGCCATCCTCTCCTGACTTCTGAGAAGAACTTCAAATCCCTGCAACCCAGATAAGGTTAAGTTTCATTTTTCTTTAATGTGCCTTTATTAGCCAACTCCATTTTCCCCAAACATAAATGACTCCATTTTTTTATTGGATCTACACATCTTAATAACCCCTAGAACCTTTTCAAGATCCCAGAATCTTCCTGGGAAATATATATTTTTAAATAAAGGATGTTTGGATCAGAGAGCTTCATGCAAGGAAGCATATATCACATCTGCGAAGGACTTACCCATGGTCCTTGGTTAAGATAAGAGGAGCAGTGAACTTAAAGAGATCAGCAAGGGCATCTATTTTCCTGTAGGCCATTAGCAGTCAGCTTGGGAATCTCATTCCTCATAGTCAAAAACTGTTTAAAATGATAAAAGAAGACAGTTTAGATGACACAAACAAACTTTATGTAACATTGCATGCATGAAGCAAACAGTCTTCTGAGAACTGCAAAATGAGGTGGAAGGCAAGAGCTTTTACACTTCAGAGTAAAAAAAAATTGAAACCAAGGATGAGAAAAATATAAAATATTTATTTGGCTGGGGCCACATTATCAACCTTATTTGGGGTGAGAAAGAACAAAGAAATGCATGTAAAGCCAAAGGTTGACTTGGTCTTTCAGGGATTGGCTGACTGAAGAGATTGCATTTCTGTTCAAGCTGATCATTTATAGGGATAAGGAATTTATGTAAATTTCAGTTTGCTGATATGATACCCCAGGCAGAAAGAATTCCACCTTGGACCTAGCAAGTAATTTCAACATATATGCACACACATGCTCAGAAGAAGCCGGTTGTTGAAGGAAAAGTAGAAAATAAGTATAAAGTTAAGGGCTATTTACAGATGCTAAGAAAAATATGTATTCATTTTTGTATTACATAAATATCAAAGATTTACTTTCTATGTATAAACTTAAAAAAATCAATTCAATATTGTTAATTAAAATATGGCAATCTGATCTGATAACATACAACCTATATATTGCACTGACAAGAATAATCAAAAGCATACTAGACATTAAAGCAAGATATAAATGATATTTGAAATTGCATATATAGGTACTTGTGTAAGAGAAAGAAACTGGAAAATAGGGAGTGGCAAGAATTGAAACCTGATTTTTTTTTTCCCTGGTGGCATAATATATTACAGAAAGTTAAAATAGTTTATTTGTGTTTTTGTTTTTTGTGTCTGTTTTGGCTGATGCTTCAAAGGTCACAGGCAATTTAATAGATGCAAAGTACCCAAGATGCTAAAAAGAGGTGATCTAGCTCTTAAAGGCATATTACATTGTGAAATTACTTCTGCTACCTCTGGTCTGCATGAGACTGGAAGTTGAAAAATCCAGTTGGGAGAGAGCATTTCAGATTCCTGGCTTCCATACTACTTTTGGAAATGAAGAAGGGTGTTTCCTCCTTTTCTTAAAAATTAATATAGGAAGTTTTAAGACAACCACTGGGCAGGTTGCTACGAGTTTCCTCAAGTTCAGGGACACTAAGACGGGGCTGCATTTTCTGACAATGGAGTGAAGAACGGCCACATAAATCTGCATTATATAGCAAGTATATTGTTAATGGACCAAATAGAAAATTAAGGAAGGGAATCTATCTAGGATCTGCTTAAAGGAGATCTCACTTTAAAAAGGTTGCCTAGAGGTTTAATGATGAACAGATTTCTTAAAGCCTGAAGGCTAAGGAGATAGCAGAAAGTTGCCATCCACAGGAAGCATTGTAATACCAGGAAATTGCAATTTGATCAGAAATTGAAAAGTTATATCCACCAATTGTGCATTTGTCATTAAGAGGATACCAACACCAAAAGAAACCTCTACTAATTAGATAAGACCATAGACACATTATTGTTCCTCCATCTCCCCCTTTCCTACTCCTTTCAACCCAGCAGGTCCCCAAATAGCTGATAAAGAGTTGGATAGAAAAAGGAGGAAGGAAGGGAAAAGAAACAGTTTTTCTTAACTGCAAGCTTTATGGCCAGAGGCAGACCTGATTTGGAATTGAGAAGAAACTTTAAACTAAATTTAAAAAGAAGGATTTAATATTAGACAAAACAGTAACACTTAAATACTAAAATAAAATTTTACTTGTGAATGACATGGACTAAAAAACAATGAGATCTGCATAAAAGTTTATTCAAGAGCCTTCCCCCCCACAAAAATAAATAGTCTAGAGCATAGTTTTAAAAAATCTTTAGAAAAATAAAATTACTGTCTGCTCATCCTTAACTAAGTCCCACTCATTTAACATGGTTATAAATATAATGCTTAAGGTGTCACAGGAGACAGTGTAGTGAGACCCTAGGGACCTTCTAGGCACAAAACTAAAGGGAGATAGAGGGCAATTAGAAGAACAATATTTGTTTGTTGATAATACATTATGCTAATTCCAAAATTTGGAATAGAAATTGTCTTCAATACAAATTAAATGATTACAATGATAAAAGAAGACAGTTTAGATGACACAAATAAACTTTATGTAACTTTGCATGAAGCAGTCTTTCTCCCTTGTGACAAAAGGCAAGCTAAATACTATCTTATATTTGTTCACTCTTTTCACCATTTAGCTATTCCTTTCCTGTAATGTCTTCTTCTTTCAAATATGTAAGAAGTTATTTAATCACCATGTCCTGCTCACTTGTTCTGCACTAATTGCCACCACTTATCATATAATATCCTCCATACTATATGTTACTTTTTAACTCATTCATTAACTCTCCTTTTTTATCTTCTTATGATCTCAGTTTAGGTCTCCCTCATCTTACTTTATAAACATGGGTATGAGTTAGTTCTTTTCTTTCTTTAAATGATTTTAGTAATCTAGTAACTTCTTTTCTTCAATTCCATATACAATTTGCTATCATGATGGGAAAGATTACAGGATAGACAGATTAGATCAATAGATAGATGATAGATAGATAGATAGATAGATAGATAGATAGATAGATAGATAGATAGATCGCTGATAGATCAACCAACATCTGAATATTTTTGACATCTTTATTTTTTCCCCAAAGACTAACCTGAACATGGTTGAAATAGAGATAATTTCTCTTCCTAAATTAAAGGATGTTCTCATATCCTATATAATAAAAAGCTAATATGTAAATGGACCAAGTGGTGGACCAACCGAACAACCAGTCCCTATGATGTGCACTGACCATCAGGGGGCGCAAGCGGAACATGGCAGGTGTCGGCAGCAGGCGACAGAGCACAGAACATGGTGGGTGTCAGCCACAGTGGGATGGTGGAGCAGGTGAGCAGGGGTGCCAGTCCCAGGCAGGGCACCAGTTGCTGTCATTGGGGCGAGCCTCTGTTGGTTAATGAAAATTCTTTGCTCCCTCACACCACGGTCCCACCCAGCACCTGCACCTGCTTCCGGCACCAGAGCTGCCACTCACACCCACTGCTGTCACATGGGGCCAGTCCCGATCACTTGGTGCCATCAGCAGGTGCAAGTGGCAGCTGATGGCCCCTGTCACCCCTGAGGGCTTCTCCACCACCCCTGCTGCTGAGGGGTGATCAGGGCAGCAGTCGCCACTCGTACCCGCTGCTGGTGCCAGCCCCAATTGCTCCATACTGTCAGCATGTGGGCGCAGGGCTGGCGCTGTCAGCATGTGGGCGCAGGGCTGGTGCTGTCAGCATGTGGGAGCACGGCGGCAGCCAGGCTGCCGTCAAACAAGGGACCAGGGGCCATGGCAGGAGGGGCCAGGCATGGGTGTGGAGGATGGGCCGAGACCAGCCCCCTGTGCCCACTGCAGCCTTGTGGCCCACAGTTCTTTTTGAGACACATGAATTTGTGCACTGGGGCCCTACTACTTATATAAAAAATTATTATTGATCACCTTCTCCATGCCAACTGTTGCACTAGGCATAGGGGCTACATGTATAATAAATTAAGTGATAAAACCCCTGCATTAAAGTGATATGGGAAGGAAGAAAGACTCAAATAACTTCCATAAAACAATTAAGCACACACACACACACAGACACACACAAACAGTAAAACTGTGCTGATGACCTTAAATTAAACATGTTCATGCTAAAAGACAAGGTACCCATAAGTCCCCTCTGAGGAAGGGCTGTTTCAACTGAAACTTGAAATATACATACATGTTAGACAGGAAAAAAGAAAAAAAAAGATTATTGCAAGGAAATTTATTATCTGGTATAAAAATATTTAAGCCAAAAAATTTAATAAATAAATATTTTTAAGGTACTTAAGGAAAACAATCAGGAGTTTTAAAAGAAAATTGTAAGGAAATTATAGATGAAGCTAGTGTAGAAGGGGTGGGGCTAAGTGACACAAGATGATGACAGATAAAAAGTTAAGAAAGGGCCAAATCATGAAGGCTTTTGTAGATTAAGATAAAGATTCTGAAATTTATGGTAAGTGCAGTGGATAAAATCAGTAGAGCATCTTAAACTGGTGAGTGAAATGATCAGTGTCACATTTACTGATTTATCTCAATAATATCTTTGAAAGTGATTCCATATTCTCATTCCTGTGGCCACTTCTCTGAAAGTTCTAATAAATCCACTAATCCAGGTCCTTATTATTCCTCACTTGAACTATTAAACAAGACTTTGAAAGCCCTCTCAAATGTAGATTCTTGTTGAAGTGCGGCTTTGATCTTCTTTTTCCTACTCAGTGACTCCTCATTAGCTAAAGTGACCGATTCCTTAGCTTGACAGAGCTTTCTATTCTTGTCTCCTCTCATATTTTACACTACAATTGAGTTAGCAATCGTCTTGAACACCTCCACATTTCTTACACATACTTGCAACTACTGTCCCTTCCCATTATTTTCCTCAAGCTCTTTCCTGTGCCCTTATGCTCTTCTTTTTCTCAGTATGTTGAAATTCTTTCAATGCATGAAAACATAATCCTAATGCTCCTTTTTTGGCCCACAGAATCTTTGACCAATTCAAGCCAGATAGTGTGTCCTTCACTCTTCATTGTATTATAACTTTATCGATAAATTAATTAGACAAATAGGCACACAGAGTTGTAATATGACAGTCATTCTGCTAAGCACTGTGGGTTGTTTTGTGTGTGTGTTTTGTGTGTTTGTGTGTGTGTGTGTGTGTGTGTGTGTGTGTGTGTGTGTGTGTATGTGTTTAAAGATAAATGTGACAAGTTTTCTGGTAGTGAGAGAGAACCATGCCTTTTTGCCCAAGAGTATTATGCATTGTTGTAATTTGACAATTTCTGAAGTAAACATATATACTATCAATGTGAGCTCAAAGGGAAAACACTAAATAGCTTTAGAGGGGTCAGATGTGGCTTTACAAAGGAGGCATGCCTACCTAGACCTTGAAGACAAAAGCTTTTAGACCAAATGTGGGCAAGGGCATTTCAGAGAGGAGGAACGTCTGTTCATGTCTTACGTCTTCTGAAGTATATACACCCTGACTTTGGGAGCTGGGTCTACTTCTTTGTATATCCAGCAGCCACTGTGTCCTGCCTTGCACAGAGTCAACAATCATCTCTATCCTATCCCTTCAATTCTAGGTACTGGAGATTAGAAAGCTCATGGAGCCTTTCCTATCATATATGCCTAGGCAACTGTTGGCCTCATAGTTCAAAACCAAGTTTATCACTGTCTTCATACAATACCCTACTACATACTCTCCCCAAAGGCAAGTTATTGGGGAAAATAATCTTCACCCCTGATATTTCATTCCATGATAAGGGCTACTCATTAGCATTGTAGTCCTGGCTCCTGTCTGTCACCTCCTTTAGTCACAGGATAGGAGGAGTGTACTTATTGAAGCTGAGTTTAAGATAAGAATTAAGACGAGGATGGATCTGCTTTTTCATTTCTCCTTTATCTTGGGAGCTTAGCTAATGTGAGGAAACATTTATTCTTCTGTTCCTATATATCCGGGGAGACTTGGGATAATCCTACACAGTCCTACAAGGCTGCCTTTGAGTAGGTGAGACAGTATGTCTTTGGGGGATTCTACAATAGAGATCTTTTTTGTTTGTTTGTTTGTTTGTTTTGTGTTTTTCTCATTCCCTAACTTCCTTCCTAATTTCCTTACCTTATTTATTTATTTTTTTCACTGACATAAGCAATATTCTCCAAAAGGCAAAAGGAAAAAAAAAAGAAAGAAAAGAAAAAGAAAAAGTTTTTGTTTTTAATGTGTGCTCAATCTTCATTAATAACCATAGTGGTTGTTTTAGTTGAAATAAGTTACATGTTCCCATGTGCCAATCTTTAGTCAGATAATGTCTTATTCCCCAGAAAGTCAATATTTATTTTAAGTGAATGTCTTTTGGTTATTAATACATATATCAATATTTATGGAAATTTTGTAAAACTAACACTCTTATTGTCTTATTGCTGTATAAACAAAATATGTCAGGAAACAATTATTTTTGTTATCCTCCTCCATTAATTTTAGGGTTTATATTTTCATATAAATTTTATTTTTTAATTTTAAAATTGTTATAAAACAATATTAAACTCCACTTAAAAATGTACAAATTGGCATTAAGCATATAGACTCTACTTTAGATGAAGAAATAGTGTGAGTATTTTTTCATATTTTTGAAGGAAAGCATCTAATGAAAATTCATTCCTTTTGATTATTTAATTAGTTGAAATGAACACTTACATTGAATTCTTGGTAAAAAACAAAACAAAACAAGATTACAGAAAGTTATTCCAGATGGCATAATTATGAGACAAAAGTCATTCTTTTAACTCAAATTCTTAAAAATAATTTATACATCTTAAAATTCAAACTATGCAAAATTTAAAGCATGAAAAATGGTCTGAGCCTAATTAACAGTCTGAGTTATCCTATCTAATAATAGACAAACATGGTAATTAACCATACCTCTGACACACTTCCCATTGGCTAATCAGGGAGATATGCAAATTAACTGCGAACCAAGATGGCGGCCTGCAGCCAGGCAACCGAAGCGAACAGGAGGCTTGCTTGCTCCAGTGATGGAGGAAGCCAAGGTTCTACGCCTGCTGCTGCTGGGGGCTGCCGAGCTGCAAGAGGGATGTCTGATTGCCATCCTGGCCCAATCCCCTGAGGAGCAGGCCTAAGCCAGCAAGTGGTCACCCCCAAGGGGTCCCAGGCTATGAAAGGGCACAGGCTGGTCTGAGGGACCCCCTACCCCCGAGTGCACAAATTTTTGTGCACCGGGCCTCTAGTTTGCTTATAAAAGTTTGTAGTTTTATCTGTATCATTCCTCTTTTATCTTTTCTTAAATTTTCTATACATGTACAATCACATGTATAACACAGTTGGAGTAAATTGAAAAATTTTAAAGAAAAAAAAGTAAGCCCTGGCTGGTTTTGCTCAGTGGATAGAGCATCAGCCTGCAGACTGAAGGGTCCCACGTTCAGTTCTGGTCAAGAGCATGTACCTTGGTTGCTGGCACATCCCCGGGAGGGGGTGTGCAGGAGGCAGCTAATCGATGTTTCTCTCTCATCAATGTTTCAAACTCTCTATCCCTCTCCTTTCCTCTCTGTAAAAAATCAATAAAATATTAAAAAAGATTTAAGAAAAAAAAGAAAGAGGGAAAATAATTAGTCATCAATTTTACTTAAATATAATGTATTCCTACATTTAAAATTAGGATCAGTGGCATATGTATATTAGAAACACAAAGAAGAATAAGTAAATGCTATGTGAATAACTTCTTTGCTGATTAGAAAGCCATTAGGCTCAATTCTAATCACTCAAGAGATAGAAGAAAGGGTTGGCAAGAGGAAAACATTGGATAAAGCAGCATATGTTCTGTCTATATCATGCCACCAGCGAAGCCAATAAATGGGGGAAAATTATATTTCTTAAAAGAATCAAGGTCCTCTGTGCTTTATCCAGATTTAGACTATATCCTATTAGATATTTTAAATTATACTTCTTTTATCTAAGATTTTGTATTTTTTTTAAAAAAAAAGTTATTTTATTTGAAGTTTAGTATGCTCATACTAGTTTTAAAAACATTGAACAAAATATTTTTAATGAAATTACTTTTGGAAATCAGGTGTATAATCTCATTATTTTAACCTATTGGTTTTTTCTCTTTTGGAAACTTTTTATACCTTATTAGAAAAAGAAGACAGAACGCTTTCAATCCTAGTTAGCAAATCATTGAAAAGTCCATTTCAGAAATAATAAACAGTCTAAGTTGTAGTAACATCAATTATATTTATCACTTGTTTTGACAAGGCATGATACTTTGACATGCAAAGAATTAAGACAAATCACGTATTAGTTTTTCTTTACAAATTTACCTAGTTAAAAAAAATAAAGCAATAATATACACACACTCTCCAAGAGACTTACACATTGATTTTTTTGTGGTTTTGTATCCTCCATGGTTTTCCAGGAAGAAGAAAAAAAAAAGAGAGAAGAAAATTTGCAAGTCATTCTAAAATTTACAAGTCAATGCTTTTTTAAGTACTGTTATTGTAAGACCATATGATAAGAAATATTTTAAGACTACACAATAAAAAATTAAGTACCCAATTTACTTCCAGGAAATAACACTAACTTTAATTAAAGAAAAATGAAAACATGATTTAAATCCCTTCACAAAGCCCCTTTAAGCAATACCTTGCAAATGATTGCATTGTACTGGAGTTATTCTCACAATGCACCATTTTCTCTGCAGGCCAGACAGGGTAATATTGCATGTTTCCACTATTAGACAAATTTTCTCCAATTTTTCTATCTATTAAAGAAATTTTTATTGAATATTAAGGATAAAATTATTTATATATTAAATAGTTTTAAAAATTCATAGTTTTATTTGGAAGTTTTAAAATAAATCTAAAAAACAAAAAGTAATATAAAATGTTCAAAAGTCGATAAGTGAAAACTTTGTTTCAAAAATATGATAATAAAAGGTTTCAGAAACTAAATAATTCAAAAAACTTACCTTTGACCAAATAAAAAAAAAAAAAGGAGAAAATTGTTTTCTCTCATACACCTATTTTCTCGGGCACAAAAATTTGTTTTTTATTCAGTATTTATATTTAATAACATGAAAAAGAACTTGACTTTTATAATTGGAATTTGTATAAATGAGAACAAGAAAATTTATCTGTTTATTATATAACTAGAGGCCCAGTGCACAAAAATTTGTGCACTCGGGGGTCCCTCAGCCCGGCCTGTGCCCTCTCACAGTCTGGGACCCCTTGGGGGATGTCCACCTGCTGGCTTAGGCCCACTTCCCAGGGGGATTGGGCCGAAGCTGGCAGTCAGACATCCCTCTGGCAACCCGGAATGTCCACTTGCCAGCAGGGAGCAGGCCTAAGCTGCAGTCAGACATCCTTAGCGCTGCTGAGGAAGTGGAAGAGGCTCCCACCACCACCGCTATGCTGGCAGCTGGCAGCCTGGCTTGTGGCTAAGCTCCTGTGGGAGCGCACTGGCTACCAGGGGGCAACTCCTGCATTGAATGTCTGCCCCCTGGTGGACAGTGTGTGTCATAGTGACCAGTCATTCCCAGTGATTCTGCTGTTAGGGTCAATTTGCATATTACCCTTTTATTATATAGGATTTTGAAATAATAAGGAAATAGTATTTTCTCTTAGTCAGGCAATGAAATTACTTTATCCCCCTACCAATGTTACAAATAAAGGTATTAATATTATTACCATTATTAACTGTCCTTTATGGGTGAAAAACCAGATGGAGAGTTAGGTTTTTGTATTAAGGGTCACTCAGTAAGTCCCAAGACTGAGACATGAATCTAGGGTGTTGACTTCTACATTATACTGTTTCTGAAGATCCCCTGGAAAGTTGAGCAATTAATGATCAAGTTTTAACTGAAATATTTTTTAAATATACTATTCTAATTAAAGACTAAAAATAAGACTTTTTTGTTTAATAATATAATATGTTATAAATTACATAGCAGAGATAGACCATAAAGTGTTTTAAGGTCATTTGTCATTTCTGGGAACAGTTTCTCTTTAAATTTTTCCACTTAGATATACTTATTTTCAAATCAATATATTAATGTAAAAATATTTATGTGTTATTTATACAATACATTGTATTTTAGGTGGGATATGCATAAATGAGGATAAGGGAATACAAAAAAGGATTAAGAAGAATTTCGTGTGATATGAGCAAGAATATTGATTATTTCTATAGTTCTAATATTTTAAATATTATTAAATTATATTGGCTGGTTAACCTTTGCTAAGGGTGTCTGAAATCATTAAATTACACTTTCTTTCTCTGTAAATATATCAGACATTAATGCCTTCATTTAGGATATCTACTAAGACTATTAACCATCTGGTTTGCTTAAGACTTTCCTGGTTTTAGCACTAAAAGTCCCATGACCGAGGAAATCTCTGTTGGGCAAATCAGGATATTTGGTTATCCTTTATATCTGACAACATCAGAAAACAGAATTAAGGACAAAGAGCTAGAACTCAGCAGTAGTTTTCCCACAGAAATCAAATCCGTTGCTTCTATGTCAACTTTGGCTTTAATATGTGGAAAGATCCTAGTACACAATTGCTGTAACCCTTGGTTTAATTCAACAATTGTTCATTAAGAGAACATTACATATTGAACTCTATGTCAGAGTGTTAGATATTAAAATAAATAGGTATGTTACATCTCTACTCAGGAAAAGAATGATACGTATTCAAACAGAATGTTATGACACAAAGCACAAACCTAATATGAATCCTATATAATAAAAGGCCAACCACCATGTAACGACTGGAATGACCAGAGACCAGGACACCACAGCCCCTGGCAGGGTTGGCCCTGCCCCCAAGCAAGCAGTTAGGGGTGATCAAGCAGGCAGACCAGGGGTTAGGGGTGATCAGGCAGGCAGACCAGTGGTTGAGGGTGATCAGGTAGGCAGACAGCCCCTCATAGGACTGGCCCCACCCCCCAGCAAAGGAAGAGGGAGGCCCAAGCAGTCAAGCCATCACACCCCAGCCTGTCCCCTGCAGAGAGAGGCCACTGGTGGGGAGGGGGCAGCACTGCACAGAGGGCAAGCAGTGGCAGCAGCTTGGGTGGGCCAGCTTCCAGCAGCCGGGGAAAGAAAAGCCTGGATAGGCTCTGATCTCAGGCCAGGCCTAGGGACCCTAACTGAGGGTCCTGGATTATGAGAGGGTGTAGGCCGGACTGAGGGACCCCCTGAGTGCACAAATTTTCATGCACCGGGCCTCTCGTCTATATAATAAAAGCCTAAGTAACCATTACAGCAGAACCAGAATGACCAGTCACTATGATGTGCACTGACCACCAGGGGGCAGATGCCGAATGCAGGAGCTGCCCCCTGGTGATCAGTGTGCTCCCACAGGAGTAGCGCTGCTCAGCCAGAAGCCGGCTCACAACGGTCATGGCTGGAGAGTGCAGCTTTGGTGGCGGGAGCTTAAGGAGCAGCACTAAGGTTAGTGAGTCGAGAGATAAGGAGCAGCAAGCAATTGGGTGGTAAGGAGCAAAGGGATCTGGACTGCAAGAGGGTTCAGGCTGGGCTGAGGGACACCCTCCAACCCCCAGTGCATGATTTCGTGCACTGGGTCTCTAGTATTATAGAAATTCAGGAAAGGAAGTAATGATATTCAGAGACATGTTGAGCTGCACACATGGTGAATTCCTAGGTGACCAATATAATGAAATAGGATATAGTCACTGGAAATGTAACCAGATGGAGGAAATTATACTTATAAAGGGCAGTACAAATGTGATAAGCCACTTTCACATGGGATGGGGAAAGATGAAAAGGATAATAATCTACACAGAGATCTGGGCAATAAGAAAAACGTGAACACTAAAATTTAACATTTACCAAGTTTTTATTGTACAGGGACTGTATTATGTGGTTCAACTGAATAATCCCAATTTATCTTCACAACACTATTCTGGGTCAATTTTATTTCCTTATAAGAAATAGTGGAGGCATAGAATCAAATGATCTAATCTTTTAATTTACATCTAAATGTTCTATATATAAAAATAGAATTTGAGAATAGTAATTATTTAAACTTTTAATATATTAAGTTTAAAAGGAAACTGCTAAGGATTTATGTCAATACACTATGCAAAGTAACTATTTTCATTACTCCAAATTTAATTATATCTTTCTATATATAAACTATTTTTTAGGGAGATAATGCACTTAAAAATAATTTATGCCATAAAAAAATTTATGGAGCCCGAGGCATGTATATTTATGTAAATTTGCTGCAATATACAACTCAAAACATGTGTGTCTAGAAGACAAAAGGTTGCTATGAGATACTCTGAAGCTCAGCCCACATTCTCTCCGACTAAGCATAAGTACACATTACACCCAAGAGGAGACAGATGGCCTCATCTTATACATGAACTCACTGTAAGTTTTCAGAAAACATTCAACATGCATTATTAAAAATGTAACAAAACAAACAACAAAAACTTAATTCTTCTGTCCGAAATACAGAACACCAACTGAGATAAAAGAACTAAGTTTATACTTATTAACTAATTGAAACAAATTTACTGCCTAAGGTGTTTCATATTTATTACTGATGCTTTAAATTAAAAAACACACACACACACACACAACAACACACATCAAGAGCAATAGGTAAAATCCTGTGGGTGATACCTCAGTACAGAAAATATTCGAGAAAGAGGGAGAAAGAGGGTGAGAGGGATGGAGGGAGAGAGAACGAGAGAGATGGATCATGTTGAAAACCTTAGATTAAACAAAGAAGCATGTAAATAGAAAATAAGCTAATAGTTCAAGCATAACTTCTTTTAATTACTTCTTACCACATTGTAAAGTCTCTCTTAAGAGTGAATTAGATACATGAAACACACACTGTAGACTTCAAAATGCCATATAAATTTACTAACTTATATTACAGTCTAGTATCTATTCATATTTTATTCCTTGAAAGACATTGTTTTAGCAAAAGCATATTACCCAGATAATCTGGCCCAGAGTATGAAAAAAACCTTTCCTCCTAGATTTATGCTATCAAATCAGGCAACAGTATTGTCTAACAGTGATCACCACAAAATACAGACAGGAAATCATGGAAATACAAACAACATTTGAAGCACACCTTGCCGGTTAGCTCATATAAGGTAATAAAAACACCTTACTATGCCATGGCTAAAGCATAGTACCCATTGACTATGCTTCCTATAGTAGCCAATGAGGACTTCACACAAAACATTCCAGAACATTCTTTCTGATGAACAGATTTTGTTTGTTCTGTGTTGCTCTCTTTTGTTTTGTTTTATTGTTTAAAGTATTACAGGTCTCCTTTTTTCCCCCTATTGCCCCCCCCCCCGGCCACTCCCACCCCTGAGGGCAAGCCCCCAGGACTCCAATGTCTGTGTCCATTGGTTATGCTAATATGCATACAAGTCCTTTGGTTGATCTCTAACTTCCCTTCTCCTGTCTTTTCTCTGAGGTTGGATGGTCTGTTCAGTGATACCTTATCTCTGTATCTATTTTTGTTCATCAGTTTATGTGGATATTTGCCAATGCTATTTCAGATCAGGGTTTAATCTCCAAAATTTACAGGGAACTCATACAACTTAACAAAAGGAAGATAAACAATCCAATAAAAAAAAAATGGGCAAAGGACTTAAATAGACACTTTTCAAAAGAGGACATACAGAAGGCCAAGAGACCTATGAAAACATGCTCAAGGGAACAGGTTTTAAATTGACTATATTCAATAGTATAGAAAATTATGTCCTAACAGGGACTTTAAAGGTAAATATTCAGCATTGTAAATAGCAATTTAAATGTAAAGAGGTGTGGGAAATGAAGTTTTAACTCCAAAGCACAGAGGACACACAACCCAAATTATAAACCAATTTATAATTCATGATAACATGAGATATTTTGTACATTTTTCTCTTAATCAATATACATACTATATACACATGAATATCCATATACTATAAGATGCTAAACTCTAATGATTCTACAAAAAACTGAGAATTGATGAATGAATTTGGTAAAGTAGAAAGACACAAAATTAGTATTTAGAAATCAGTGTCATTGTTATACACCAATAATGAACTATCAGAAAAAGAAATTAAGAAAACAATCCCATGTATTGTTGCAACAATAACAAAAAATAAGATAACTAGGATAAATTTAACCAAGACCTGTACTCAGAAAATGGTAGAATAATAAAAAAAGAAATTGCAGAATGTACAAATAAGTGGGAGTGTATTCCGTGTTCATACATTGGAAGTAAAATGCCCATACTATCCAAAGCAATCTATAGATTCAATGCAATTCCTATTAAAATCACAATGGCATATTTTACAGATCTAACACAAATATTCCAAAAATGTATATGGAACCACAAAAGACCCCAATAACCACAGCAATCTTTATAAAAAAGAACAAAGTTGGAGGTATCACACTGCCTGATATCAAACTATACTACAAGGCCATTGTATTCAAACAGACTGATACTGGCCTAAGAACAGGTATATAGATGAATGGAACAGAACCAAGAGCACAGAAATAAACCCATGTCTTTACAGTTAATTAATATTTGACAAAGGAGGCAAAAACATACAATGGAGTAAAAATAGTTTCTTCAGTAAAAGGTATGGAGAAAAGTGGGCAGATACATGCAAAAAAATCCAAGTAGACCATCTACTTAAACCATATAAAAAATAAATTCAAAATGGATAAAAGACTTAAATGTAAATCACAAAACCATAAGAATCATAGAAGATATAACAAGAGCAGTAAAATCTCAGATATCTCCCATAGAATATTTTTGCCAATATATCTCCCAGGGCAAAAGAAACAAAGGTAAAAATAAACATAGACCATCAAACTTAAAAGCTTCTGCACGACTAAAGAAACCATCAACTAAATGAAAAGACAACCCAATGAATGTGAGAACATATTTGCCAATGATACATCTGATAAGGTGCTAATTCCCAAAATATATAAAGAACTTACACAACTCAACACCAGGAAAACAAAGAGGCCAATTTTAAAAAATAGGCAAATAATCTGAACAGACTCTTCTCCAAAGAGGATATACAGAGATCCCAGTTCTGGAAATATTTCTGAAGAAACCCAAAACACTAATCTGTATTGTTATTTACAATAACCAAGATCTGTAAACACACCAAATGCCCATCAGTAGCTGAGTGGATAAAAAAGTTATTTTACATTTACATGATGTAATACTACTCAGCCATAAAAAAGAAGGAAATCTTACCTTTTGCAACAGCATGAATGGACCTCAAGATTATTATGCTAAGTAAAATAAGCCAGTCAGAGAAAGACAAATACCATATGATTTCAGTTAGATGTGGAATCTAATGAACTAAATTACTTAACAAACAAAATAGAAACAGAAGCATGGATGCATCAATTGGACTGACAGCTGTTGGAGGGAAGATGATTGGGGCTGCGTGAAAAGAGGTGAAGGGATTAAAACCATACATACATACATATATATACATCCTATATAATAAAGATGTAATATGCAAATGGTCATTATGCTGTGAAGTGTAACGACCGACTGTGTAATGACCGGATCACAGATCATCAGGAGGGTGGAGCAGCGAGCTACAAGCCAGCGGTGGAGAGCAACAGGAAGGGACAGGGCAGGGGTGGGGGAGCTACAGGAGGGTGGAGCAGCAGGCAGAGAGCTACTGGAGAGTGGCAGTGAGCTACTGGTGTACTAGTGGCGCATGGATTTGTGTGCAGGGCTACTATTGTATATATAACAGTATAGTGATAGAGGGAAAGGGGACTGGGGATGGTGGAAGTGGGCAAATAGGGGAAAATGTGGATGGAAAGAGACTTTGCTTTGGGCAATGGGTACATGATTTAGTGTGCAGATGAAGTTTTATTGAGTTGTACACTTGAAACCTGTATGTTTCATTAACCAATGTCACCCTAATAAATTCAATAAAATATAAAATACACTCAGAGGACTCAACCATGCTAGTGGTTTCACTATACTGATAGTCTGAAACATTATTTTTTAATAGAGCCCAAGTAAAATTTATTTACTAGTATTTCCCATGAAAGAATATACTTTCAATAAGACTTCTCAACTCCAAGGTCTCTTAGTTTCAGCTTAAAGAGTATTTTCTAACAGGGACTCCTGGAACTTCCCAGGTCAAATTAAACTCTTAGCATTACTTATGTTACTTTATATTATTGTGTTAACATTTATTATTCCATGAAATTATTTCAAATTTTGAAAATGTATTTTTTGTTGTTTTTATCTCTTTCTCTTGATTTTAACCTGTATAATAGAGCAAGGTTGGCCTAATAATTTTACTACTATATTTTCTATATCTAGAGTTATCCTTGCTATATAGGATCTATTGTGGTGCATAAATGAAGATATTATCACCACTGTTCTCTTTGGGATGAGAATGGGACAGGGGATGGTAAAACAATACATTAAAGTTAAGAAAGTAAAAAATATAATTTTTTGACCAGAATTGGTCAAGGGATTACAAATTTCCTTCATTTCAAGTAGTGCTACAAACACTATATTCTGCAAAGAATAAGTTTCATACTGTTAAACATAATTTTAAATATTAAAATATTTTGCAGTTCAAGTAAAAAATGCTAGGAATTAGTAAGACTGCCACATATAGTTGGGCCAGTTGCACTTTGTACTACATGTAAGTGGTTATGTTCACATCATAGACATTGTAGATTTAATATTTATTACAACATATTTCCAGGAGATTATGTCTTGATTAACAAAGATCTGTTTGTTACAATAGTCTTTAAACAGATGGAGCAAAGAACCTTGAGAAAGGATCAGCTTTTTCTCATTCACATAGAGGTATCCTAGAAACTAGGGCAGCCTTAAAGATCTAGAGCAAGAGGATGTAGTGCATGAGGAGGCTCAATAAGTCTCTGAACTCATCACTAAATATGTTAATTAATTATAGTCTTTTATTGTCCTGACTAATGGATTTCTCTAATTATGTAACTTTCTACCACTGTTAAATGGCTCAACTATGGCAATAATGAGAATTTCAGTAGATTTGCTATCCCTAGGCTCTAGTTATCTATTGTAATAACATCCTCACAAAAACGAAGTGGATCTCTACAATTCTGTCCATAGTGGATAGCCTTCTCTCTACTGACCATCCTTAAGTTATCTACTATAGAAACCTGGCCCAGAAGGACTAGTTCATAGAGTGAGCCTGGACACTTGGGTTGTCTTCCTTCCTTCCTTCTTCCCTTCCTTCCTCCTTCCTTTCTTCCTTCCTTCCTTCCTTCCTTCCTTCCTTCCTTCCTTCCTT
>NW_006283544.1:4547630-4554864 GCF_000327345.1 Myotis davidii
CTCCCTCCCCCCCTCCCTCCCCCTTCCCTCTTTCTTTCTTTCTTTCAAATAATTTGAATTGGACTTATTAAAACAAGGTTAGATATTAGGTGGTATTAAATCAGGAAAATGGTATGGAAACATTTATGCTTCTGTATAGAAAAACAAAGAAAGCTAAACCACATGCAAAAAGATGAATGAAGCAGTGTCCAGCGAGATGGAAGAGACAGAGAGAGAGAAAGAGAGAGAGAGAGAGTTGAAAACTAATCTTGGAAACTATTAGATTTTCAGTTCTAGTCCATCAAGCCTGGAAGATTTTTTTCATCCTTAAGTTTATGTGTTTATCTATAAGTTATTGGGGTTTTGTCCTTACACCAATGAACATATCCTTACTGTTATTTACCACAGAGATAGAATAAGACTTTCCTTCATTTCTTTCTATTTGACTTATTTCAAGCATTTCAACTTTTTCTCTAAAATTTCATGCACATGGATATTAAAGCATGTATTAGGATTTCTGAGTGATATGTAGCTGAGTGAAGATATTTTGAATGTAGTATTATAGCTAAAAACCATTGCATTACTTTTATTGATGACTTTGAATTTCTTCCCAGTTTTCCAATCATATATCATGGTAACCAATTCTGAGAAAAATAAGGAATAATTAGTAAATCTGCATATTGTTTAAGGCACATACCATGAATGTGACACTGTTTGTCATGATCAGTCCATTCATATTGCAGGATGAAGTACTTTAAGATTGAGGCAGGCTTACCTACTGAAAATGTTCAGTAGACATGGTGATTAAAATGATAAAAATGAATTTTTAAAACATATTGAACACTTATTCCAGGAACTGTGCAAGATGACCTGTAAAACACAAAAAACAAAGGGCTATGGTTTGACAGAGGGACATTTTAGTTATGCAATTTATTTATTCTTAAAGTTCTACATGAAAATAATAAGTTCAAAGCACATAATATAAAGTTGATATTACACCTCACTGTATGCTCATATATAGTATATAATATAGACTCAGAATGTACTTGATATATATTATTTTCACTAGTTTCTAGTACTAATTCCACTTTGAGTGAATAATAATAATTAGACACGGTAACCTTTTCTTGTTTCAAGCATAGAATTTGTCATGAAGTATTGTAGTTGTACTTATTAACTACCACATTTCAATGAGAATATGTTTTTCCTTATATAGAGAGAACTGTAGGGTTTAGGCTTCAGTAGATTATAATTTATACTATGGTTAAATAAAAATAACCCAAACTTTGAAAATATCTAAAACTTTCCAAAATTAAAAAAATAATAATTAGATAAAGGAATTCATTGATTATCAAAAATGTATATCAATTTTGTGAAAAAAAGAAGAGTTACTTTTAAAAAGAAAGAGAAAGTATTCAACCATTCAAATAATTTATATCAAGTTCTTTACAGTGGGATTAAAATGACAAATACACAATTAATTTTGGCTCATAGACTGAAAAACTTGAGAAAATCCTGTAAGTGCATCGGTGGATGCAATTTTAAAAAATATGTATTATGTTTAAGAAAGACTCTTCTGACTTCAGAACTTAGAGGAGAAAACAACAAACCCAACTTGAGAAGATTTGGGGGAGGATTTATTAAAAAATCAATGCTTAAAGGAGGTCAAATATATAATAGAAGGTGATCGGACTTCAGGTGGTAAAAATTAAATATACAGATGATTTATTATAGAATTGTACACTAGGAACCTATATAATTTTGTTAACCAATGTTACCCCAATACATTTAATTAAAATGATTTTTGAATTTTCACCAGAGGATATCTTTTTATTGATTTTTTTAAGAGAGAGAGGAAGGGGGTGGGGGGGAGAAACATTGACTTGTTGTTCCACTTATTTATGCATTTACTGGTTAAGGTGTGAGAGAGAGAGAAATCAGTTGCCTCCTATATGCACCTGACCAGTAATTGAACTCACAACCTAGGTATGTGCCCTGACTGGAATCAGACTGGCAACCATTTTGGTGTATGGAATGATGCCCCAACCTAGCCGCTTGACCAGAGCAGAAATGACTATTAAATTAATAATTAAGAGGTAGAGGTGTGAGGAAGTGGGTAAAATTAACACTAATAGTAATAATAATAATAATAATAATAATAGCACTAGTAGTGGTAGTAGAGTTAGAAAATGAAGTTCCCAGGATTTAGCTAAGGTAGTGGGAATGGGATGGCAGCCAACATGGTGAATCTCTCCAAGTAGGAAGTAAAAAAGAAGAGATCTGAATGCAGGGACAAGTGGGGACTGGTAGGAAATGTCATAAACAGAATTTGGAGTGTCTCAGAAATAAGAAAATAGAGCAACAGATCAAAAACAGTTGTTTGGAGCCAGGAACTTGTGAAAAACTAAAGGTATTATATACCAAATCTGATGGGTACTTCACATTTTTCGTGGTATGATTTAAGATAGACATTTAAAAAATACTAGGTATGCAACTCATACTCTATTCAGTAAATGTAACTAGTAACATTAATTAGTGATTTTATGAAAATCATTGCTTAGAAAGAGAGGAAGAGGTAGGATGGAAGATCCCATGAATTACAAGCATATATACATAATTTTTCTTTTTAATCCTCACCAGAGGATATTTTTCTAATGATTTTTTTTTTTTTTTTTTTTTTTAGAAAGAGTGGAAGGAAAGACAGAGAGAAATATCGATGTGAGGGAAACACATCAATTGGTTGCTCCGTATGCACCCCAACCCTGTCCTGGGCCAAGGAGAAGCCTGCAACCGATGTACATGCCCTTGAATAGAATCGAACCCGGGACCCTTCAGGTCCCAGGCCAAGGGTCTATCTACTGAGCGAAACCAGCTAGGGCAAAATTCATATAAAAATCTTACTATAAATAGTGGAGTATGTAAAAGAAAGATATGTTCAATATCGGTAATTAGAATATCAGTAAATTAGAAATGTTCCCAGAACTTCTCAGTAGGAAAAGAAAGCATGGGTCCTAAACCTGGGAAAACACTGAGGCAGTGCATTGGAATTTAAGTGAGAGATTCAATAATTAATGAAAAGAACCCTAACCTTGTGGTCAGTGAGGTAGCAAGAGAAGTCTGGTGTCATGGAAACCAAATGAGGAGTTCACAAAAGAAGGAAATAGTACTGACAAATCTGAACAAAAGACCTGATTTCTTACATAGGGGCATGGGAAGGGAGGGGAAGTTCTTCCCTCTTGGCCCTGTGACTGCACTGAAGTACTGATTTATAGTGACTTTCTCAAGTATTCAAATAGCAGTGTAAGAAAGATCAGGCAAAAGAAAGGAAAATGAGGAAGAGTGGGTTTAGTGGATCTGCATTCCCTGCTTGGTTCTCTAGTCTACTTTTCTTTCTGTGAATGCCAGCTGCTGGCCACCAGGAGACACGTGCCCAGTTCTGTACTTGCCAGTGTAGCTTTCAAACCTACAAAGATGATATGTCGCATGGTGCTAAGGCATCGATGCTTCATTGTTTGATCAGGTTGCTATCACCACTGAATTATAAGAAAGAAGGGGAAAATTTGTGCGTTTTCCTCCCATGTAGGAAGAAGATTGGGATTGCTTTTTTAAATGCGTGGGGGGAAAAATAACAGTTTTATTAACTACACAAATGTTCAAACATTTGAAGTAGAACAAACTTGAAAAGTAGTAATGAGATGAGAAGTTCACTGATTTCCTAAATGAAAGAATTAGCACATGGTTTGGAAAGAAATTAGATTACAGTGCTTTGGGGAATAAAACATTTTCTTTGAAAATTATTCAGTAAAGAGGAGGTTTTGAAAGAAGTTAGGTACCAAGGAAAGGAAAAACTAGTTCATTTACTTAATGAGTAAAATTGAGGACCATTATTTAATATTGAGTATAACAAATTAAGATAATAAGTGAAGGGAAATAAAAAAAATAGACTGTTAAAGATTGTAAGTTTAGGTAAGAGAAGAGACCCCTACTAGAAACAAGTTTATATTTTATGCAAAGACATAAATTTACTGTAATATACTAAGGAGGATAGAGGAAATGGCCGCACCGGAATTATTACACTGCAGAACTCTCTGAGGTCTTAATTTCTTCTTCAACCCCAAAATATGCCTTCTGTGTTCTGCATAATACACATAGTTAGATAATATGGGTGGCCACCAGCCATGTGTTACTCATCTGTCGCTCCATTCTAATTTATAAGCTTTTGGTATTAAACTCCTATCCCCAAATGGCCATAATCCTGGTAGTTAGCTCATTCTTTTCTCTTTTTTAAATGTCAAACAAAATAAAAATGTTATTGTGGCTCTTCCGCAAATATGTGGAGCATCAAAAAATAGACTAGATTTATTGTAAATGCCAAGAATAAAGTGATCTACCTCTTCTCACAACCTGTTTTACTTTTGGAAGGATATGATTAACTTTCTGCTTTGTTCCATGTTTCTATTTATCCCAAATCTCTATTAGTTCCCCAGGGCTGCCATAACAAATTACCAGAAACTGGGAGGCATAAAACAACAGAAATTTATTATTTCCCAGTTGTGGAGGCTAGACGCCCAGAATCATGTTGTTAATAGAGCCACGCTTCTTCCTAAACCTCTACATGAGGATACTTCTTTGCCTCTCCCAGCTTCTGATAGCTGTAAGCATCCTTTGCCTTGTGGCGGCATCGCACCAGTCTCTGTCCACTTCACAAGGCTGACTTCCTTCTCTGCATGTGTGTCTGTATATTCTTACACGGCCTTCTCCTCCCTGTGTTTTTGTTTTCTTTTCTTATAAAGACAATAATCATATTGTGGTAGGGCCCACTCTAACTCAGTATGACCTGATCTTAATTTGATTACATCTATAAAGGGCTTATTATTTCCAAATAATGTGAAAATGCACTGCCCATTCATAAAACCTCAATATGTCTTTTGGGGAGACACAATTTAACCCATAATAGTTTCCCAAAAAAAGCCAAGAGTCACAATTTTTCAATGCATATTCCTGCCTCCTTTTTTTCTGAAGCATTCCTTATGTGCCTTTTCCTGCTCTTTTGAAGCAAGGTACAGGGAGGTGATGGAACACTAGTCAATGAAATCATAGTCAAAGAATGGAATACCAATCCTAAAGCTGAGTGTGGAGATTTTAGAGGCCACTCTTTGAGTATGTAGTTTCCCCACAATGGAATCTGCTTGAGTCACTGAGTCACATTTAGGGAATAGCTTCCAGGAATCTCTTCTTTTATTGTTAAGCCAATGAGATACAGATAAACTAACTCAACCAACATGCACATATATATTAAGGCAAGGTTTCACTCTCAAATGCTCATTCTTAAATTAACATGATATATAAAATAAAGGGCAAAATTTGAACTATTTCAACCCACAATTTAAGTTTGTTTTATCCTATATAATAAAATGCTAATATGCAAATTGTCCCCTCAACCAGGAGTTCGACTGGGACTTCAATTGCCCATGGCCCCTCCCTCTGGACGGCCCCACCCTGATTGGCCCTGATTGGGGTGGGCTGCCTGGACCCTGCTTGTGCAGGAATTTCTGCACTTGGCCTCTAGTATTCTTATAGCTAGCTTTCTCTCAAGATATAGTATATACCTTCTTGTATCCCTGTGAGCAATATCATAAAATATAAACAAAATAAAACACAACAACAAAAACAAACTTGTGACTAATAATTATCTCCCCAAGTATTTTCAATGCATTTTAAAAGAGACTTACTTTGCATGAGTATTAATATAAATGACATTTAACTATCTGGAAAACAAAAGTATTATCAGACATTATTTCTGGAAATGGTTCATTATCATTCTCCATCTTCTTAGGAACTCCTATATTTGGATGTGTCATAGAAGCATGTTTAGACTAATGTATTTGTATTCTCATATTCATTAATTCATGCACACAATGATTTAACGTATTTTGGTGCCTACTATGTTTAACTCTCTGCTTGGCATTAGATGTAGCATTGGGAAACAAATAGGCAGGTTCTAACTTGCACTGAGTGTACAGAACATGTAAGGGAAAGGACATAAAATTATGATACAGGTATAAAATCACACACTTCCAAAGTGTTGTGAATGAAATACAGAGGGAGATATGAAAGCAAACAGCAAGGGAATGTGAACTAGCTTGGGTTGATCAGCGAAGGTGTCCATGACAAAGTGGTACCTTTCACTAAACTTGTAATCAAGTAGTAATTAACTAAACCAAGAGATGAGTGGTGGAGAATGTTTGATACAGAGGAAAGAGGCATTCCAAAGGCCCTGAAAAAATTAAGATTAATTCAAAAATTGTAGAGAGCTTGTGAGAAAATGTGTGAAATGAGACGGAAGAAAAGTCAGGAAGACTGAAGAAAAAAACTGGCAGGAAGCTGCAGGCCAGGTTAGCGATTTTAAGCAATATGGTCATATTTGCAATTTGAAAATATAATCCTGCCTACAACTTGGAGAGAAAAAAAAATTGGTTCAGGGAAATAATTTAGGACATTTTAAGAAAAATATATTTATAGCTTGGACAGGGGTGTTGGAAATAGAAGTAAATGAATTGGATGAATCTTTAAGATGTGTAGTACGTATGCACTATGATATAGACATGCAAAAAGACCCAACTATTTCTTATACTATATATATTACCTCTTCTAAGAACACCATACCTGCTTATGACATATCTGTGCCTATTTATACTTCTATTAATTGTATTGGGAGATGCAAATATATGGATTAACAATAAGACAAAACTTGCCAATGAATAGTCATTCAGTGCACCTCAGTGTCACCTCCAAATTCTCCTTAGGATAATCAGTCAATTCAATTTTCAGCTCCCACTAAGTGTCACTTCCCTCTGTCAATGTGTTTTCTCTTCCTTTCTTCTTTCCACAGTTGAAATGAGAGGTCTAGATATGACCACTCTGGTGGGAAAAGGGTTGCTTGTGTGTTTTTCTGTCTTCTCTATGCCGTCAACAAGTTGTCCTTCACTCTATCACTGAGGTCCACCTAAAGTTAAGTCTCTTCTATTATTTTGGAAACAGAACACTTGCTTCCAATAATTTTGAATTACCCCAAATCTATCTGGGTGTTTTTCCTCCCTATGAGATTTTTATTTCAAATAGAAAGACAGAATGCTTGTTTCCATTTCTAGACATTTTTGTTTCTCTGCCTCATTTAATCATCTCTCCCCCGACTCAAACTCATACTCAGTATCTCACTAGTCTTACTGATTTCTTGTAAGAAGAAACTTTCCCT
>NW_006283544.1:4554916-4569640 GCF_000327345.1 Myotis davidii
TATAATATACATCCTCTCCGCAAAAAGCTGTATCAGAATAAAGTTTATACTTTATTTCTCCAAGTATACTCATCAAGTCTTGTTCTTGATATTTAAATATAGACTTTCAACATTAGAGGCATTTGACTATTTCTATCAAACCTGGGTTTCAAGATCAACATTTTGCCACAAACACAAACTAAATTCTAATGTGAAAGTCAAAGTTGAGCAAAGAGCCATTTGTTCTCGAGTATATCTACCCTACATAGAATGTGGCAAGTCTGTCAGTTAAATATATTATACTGTATTATCTTATATTAATACAGTCAGAAAAAGGAATAGTCACCTTGGGTACATATACATAGAGGAAATAGTATTAGGAAGAGAAACTTAACTGTATCCAAAAAGAAAACACTGGCAGGTTTCCTGGATCCGTGAAAATGCACTGCCCATACATACATAACACATGTACACACTCAGAGTACACATACTCAGAGTAAATCACAACCACAGATTTTATGTTTTTAATCTAACAATTCATAATCAAAGTATGATAACATTTTAAAATTTGTATTAACAATATATCAGTCTT
This sequence comes from Myotis davidii, assembly GCF_000327345.1. Lineage (NCBI taxonomy): Eukaryota > Metazoa > Chordata > Mammalia > Chiroptera > Vespertilionidae > Myotis > Myotis davidii. The sequence continues at coordinate 4,555,488 of NW_006283544.1, forward strand.
TCAGGTAAACCTTTATGTTGTAAAGCACTAATATATTATGAATAAATAACTATAAAAAATGGCCATTATATTGGCATTTCTGATACACTGGTTTTCTAAAACATGTGCTTATTTAGGAAAAAGTCTAAACAAGTCTAAGAACTGCTTTGTGGGGGTTAAATCTATCATTTTAAAGCAATATTACATATACAAATGCCCCATATATGTGAAAAAATGACATATGGACATAAGGGCCTAAGCCATTGGGAAAGAGAATCTCTATACTAAAGAAACAATACTCATAAGAATGAACTTTTCCATCATGAAGAACAGTACGGCAATTAGCGCCCCTTGTCATATAAATGTTAGCCTCTTGAGTTATGAATTTCTATCTGAATCAATAGTTCTGAACCTCTAAAATTTACTAGAGATTCTTGTTATTTAAAAAATATTCAAGTAAATACAGATTCAATGGGCCCATAAATCTTAATGTTACTTTTAAGTAAGGTATTTCGCCTCCATACCACCACCACTTACTCTCTCCTCCTTAGTATAAGCACAGCTTAAGTCTATTTAGTTCTTCAATAGAGTCAAGTGAAAGAAGCAAATGGATTGCATTGTAAAAGACAGTTATGGAGCACTAATGTTCAGAGAGAACAGTGGGTGTGACCATCATGTAGCTATCCAACTACTAAAAAGAATCTGGGTAAAGTGGACCCCAGCTGTGTTATTCCAGATGCCCATTTTCACTTAATGATCATTAGACCAGGCCCCAAAGCAGTTAGTGAATTTATGTAATGAAAGTAAAAGCTGTCAGGTAAATCAGCCTTTAACTGTCTAAGCTTGTAAAATTATATAAACAAAAATATGATAAAAGGCAATTTCTCAATTAATGTAGACCTTCTGTAAATATTTTTTTCAATACCAACAGGTCCCTAGCAAAATTTATATGAATCAACGTGTCTTAAAGCAGATAGGGCTATTAATGACAACTAGCTCATCCACCTAACACACATCCTCCTGTATCAAGAATTGTATCTGCAATTACATAAACAGGTTACAATTTAGCCTCTATTTGAATAACTAAAAACCAAAACTCACTACCTAATAAAAATGTTTCATTATTAGGCAGCATTGCTTTTTTTCCCATTGGTTTCTAGAGAGAGTGGAAGAGAGAGGGAAAGACAGAGACAAACATCAATGTAAGAGAAACACATCAATTGTTTGCCTCCTACAGGAGCCCCAACCAAAGTCAAGGCCAGGGCCAGGGAGGACCCTGCAACCGAGGTATGTACCCTTGACCGAAATAGAACCTGGGACTCGCAGGTCTCCCAGCCAATGCTATAGCCACTGAGCCAAACCACTTAGGGTGCTTTATAATTAGTTCTTGTTATTAATGACTTGAAGTGCGTACTAGTTAAACGCCTCTGCAAAATTTTAACTTGTTCTTTGAGGCAAGGCAAATGTCATATTTATTTTCATATGATAGACCTTCAGATAGTGCAAGTGTGTGTTGGTAGAAAGATACATCAGAACATTCTCCTTTTATCTGCTTTATAATGTTTCCAATGCCTGTAAAACATTTATGTTATGAATTGAATGATTATAAAGATCATTCCCATAAACATTAACATCCATACACCTCTATATATTAGTTTATTTCTAGAATACAAAGCTGTTTATTTCATGTGTTTAGTGGCATTATTTTAAGTACTCTTGTCCATTATATTTAATAATAAAAGCTGGATTAAAGGATATTGTCAACATCTTACCATGATTGAAAACTTTCATATTAAGAGTTTAGTTTTGACCTCACTTATTAAAGATCAGCTAGCAATACTCTCACTTAAATGACAAATTTAATAGGATCTAGATCTACCTTGAATATTTTTGTCTCATTAAATCCTAATTATTTTAAGAGTTGATGCATATCTAAATGATAGAAAGAATGAGATGACAAAATATAGATGATTAGATTATGCAATTTATTTTGTTTTGTTTTCTTAAATTCAGTTTTGGATCTTAAATTTTCTCCATAGATGATGATAGATGATAGATAGATAGATGATAGGTAGATAGATAGATAATAGATAGATGGATAGATAAATAATAGATAGGTGGATAGATGATAGATAGATGTATCGATGTCTTTATATACAGTTAGATTTTATACAAAAAATTAGTATAACTTAACCTAATTTAAGATTACAAAGAAATAAGCAATGTATTGAATCAATAAATCAGATTGAGCACTCTGTCCACCTTTTGTCTTATCATGAATTAGAGAGAATATATGTGTATAGCATTTTTTCTTATGCCATAAAAGAATAATAGAAAATAATATATGTACATATATAAATATATCTATGAAATGCTGTATTTGCATTTATGTATGCATAGCTATTACTGTGCTTACAAAGTATCATGAACAGGAAATAAACTTTGAGAAACACTCAAAAGTTAGAAAGATAATGAGCTGACATACCAGAGATAAGCAGATCTTCACACTTATAGGAGTGTATGGTCATAGTGGTAAGGGCACTTCTGGGCATGCTCCAAGCACAAATTCAAAAGATGAAATAAATCCAGGGAGGTCCTTCTGGTAATTATCAGGGAGATTAACTATAAACCTCCACTAATATGATGATTTGGCCCCTTCCTCTTCCCTTTATACCACTTTTCCACAGGAAAAAAAACAAAAACGCAGCCATATTTGTACCTCCGGCCTCTACATCCCCAGGATGGAGTTTGGGAGTAAGAGAAAGACAGAAAATATCCCAATTATGAGTAACGTTTAAAAGGAATGGGAGGACCTGAAAATCACGATAGGCCACCTGCATACCATAAAAAGCAGCACACCCCACTCTGCCCACAGGAGTGGGGAGAGCCCTGAAATCAATATCTATAACTGATTGGCTGAGAAACAAACAGGGGTTCTCACACCAACCAGACATCACCTTACATCTGAGCATATAAACAAACATCATCAAACATATCACAAAAATCAACACAACCTAAAAAAAAATTCTCAAACCCAGAACAAACTTTTAAAGAAACAAGATGACAAAAAAAAGCAGTAAATAAAAGTAATTAATGTACAAATCTTTTATACAATGGGGATTTTAAGAATTATAACATGAGCATCCATATTTAAAATTTTAAATGGTCTGATTCTTACTTGAGTGTCAAACCAAAGAAACAAAATAGCTATAGCGATCATATGGTAGTTCTATTTTTAATTTTTTTTGAGGAACTTCCACAGTGGCTGCACCACTTTATATTCCCACCAACAAGATGAAGGTTTCTATTTTCCCCATATTCTCACCAATACTAGTTATTTCTTGTCTTTTTAATAATGGTCATTCTAACAATGTGAGGTAATACCTCATTGTGGTTTTAATTTGCATTTCCCTGATGATTAGTGATGCTAAGAATCTTTTCATGTACCCATTTACCATGTGCATATCTTATTTGGGGGGAGGATGTCTATTCAGATCTTCTGCCCATTTTTAAATTAAAAAAATGCTATTGAGTTATATTTTGGTAGAGAAATTAAGGTGTTAATCCCTTATTAAATATATAATTGATACGATTGCAAATATTTTCTCCTATTCAGTAGGTTGCCTTTTCATTTTATTGATGATTTCCTTTGCTGTACAAAAACTTTTTAGATTTATATAGGCCACTTTTTTTCTTTTTGTTTTTGGTGTCGGATCCCAAAAATTATAACCAAGGCTGATGTCAAAAGGCTTACTGAATGTGTTTTCTTCTAAGAGTTTTATGGTTTCAGGTGTATGCACTTATTAAATAAAAAAGCCTTATTCTCTACCTGTTCATTAATATATATTTTGACATAAAATGATATAATAGCTGAGATTTGCTTTAAAGTAATCCCCCAGGAGAGTAAGAGAATGATATGAATGAAGTAAAGATGAAAAAAGATTAACGAACTGATATGAAAATTCAGGTGATTGGTAACATGAGACCTTATTACACTAGTCTATCCATATTTGCATATGCTCTAAATTGACAGAAAAGGAAAGGATGCAAAGATAAGGAACAATTTAATGAGTTAGAAAAACATTTTGAGAAAATCACAGTAATTTGGCAGGTTGTGTCTTAGAAGTTTAACTGCAAATAAAATATTGATAATTTACAACTTTGTGTAATTAATGTTTTAAGAGAAGGGAATAAAGTGTATGTGAAAAAGCAACAACACAGAGCTGAAAACACACACACACACACACACACACACACACACACACACCCCTCATATCCTCAGAACATGCCACTGAATTAAAGTAGAATGATTGAAAGAAAAAAGCAGTTCAAACTAGGTGTATATGTGGAAGAATTTTACATCATGTACATAGCAAAGTCAAACATATTTTTAATAAATGAAATTGATTATTAGTGATGCAAGCAAAAAAGTTGTGTGTATAAATATATGAACTTGCTTTATCATCAAAGACATTGCATGCTAAAGGCAAACTTAAGGGAACTTTGTTTTAAAGCTAAACCACCATTAGTATAGGAAGGTAGATGGCAACTATATATCTTCAGCCCCAAAATGGTAAAAACAGCTGAATGGGATGGTGAAGCTTTGGGGAAAGACAGATTCTAGAAGGGGAAAATATAACATAAAACAGCAATAAGGAGATGGAGTGTTACTGAGATTTTTCTATCACTGGAGATAACAGTTAATTGAGTCATCTATTTAATTATTTTTCTACACCATTTATTGCTGCTTTAACATGCCAAAGATATGCCTCAGAGCCTTGCCCTGGATTTCCTCCTGCCCTGGTAACTTCTGCCCTTGTAACAGAAAGCTCTCTCCTACCTCTCTATTCAGGCCTCTTCTCAAATGTCACTTTATCACAGAGAATTCCGCTAACCATATTATTTAAAATAATTGTTGCCGCTTCCTCAGCATTCTCTACTTCTTCCTTGCTTCTTTTTTCTACATAATAATTGAATCCCATGACATTATTTACTTGTTTGTCTTTTCCCACTAGGAAGTAAACGCCACTAAAGCATCTAGACCTGATTTAACAGTAGCATAAGACAGGAAAGATTATTAAGTACTAGAGTCCCGGTGCACAAAATTTTGTGCACTCGGGGGGGATGGGAGGTCCCTCAGCCCGGCCCGTGTCCTGACATCCTTAGCGCTGCTAAGGAGGCGGGAGAGGCTCCCACCACCACCGCTGTACTGGCTGCCATCAGACTGGCTTGTGGCTGAGCAGAGCTCCCCCTGTGGGAGAGCACCAGAGGGCAGCTCCTGCATTGAGCATCTGGCCCCTGGTGGTCAGTGTGTGTCATAGTGACCAGTCGTTCTGCTGTTAGGGTCAATTTGCATATTTCCCTTTTATTATATAGGATTCCGTGTTTTGGAAAGAAATGAGCTGAGACCCCTTCCCACCCCAACACGTTTTTGGGAAATGATGGTTATTTTTTAATGTGCAAAGACAGAAAAATCATACAGGGAAATTATGTTATTTGTATCTTCTTTAAATTTTAAGGAAAGAATATGAACAACAATGACATATGAAGTTCAATAACAGATGATTTTCATTGGATTTAACATTTTGTTTCTAAGTGTATTTTTACAAACTAAATTCACAAAATGAGTTCAATTCTTTTTGCATTTTATCAAAGAAACTGTTACTTTCAAAAGCCTACCTCTTGTCTTTAACACGCTCAGGTGTTACTGACTGCAAAATGCAAATAACCAAAGTTATGTATCTTTCATATATTGTGATCTCAAACACATGAATTCAACAAAGTGGGATCTTTGGTGACAACCTCACTGGCATTGAGTTAAATATTTATAATGAGAAGGGTTTTCTGTGTGCAAATAACTATTTCTCTCTAGGCCTCTCTTTTTCACATGTATTCCCTATTACTCAGTGATGAATTCTTCTTGGTTTAACCGAATACATTTAGAATCTGTTCCATTGCCCAAAATATTATCATTTGCTTTCTTTTGACTGACTAGGGATGTTATATATCATTGACATCTTCAGACTTCCCCTAGTGTGGGAGAGTGACCGTGTAAGAAACATTACCCTCTGGCCACTATCTTCCCAGAATGATCCTGTATGTCCGGGTCAGGTAAAGGGAATATAGGAGTGCTTCAATATTAAAAATTGGCAATATTTTAATAGTAAATTAAATTTAGAATATTTTTATATGCTAGAATAATCTAAAATAATTATTTTATATTCTAAAATAATGATTTTAGAATAATCACAAAGCTCACTCTGATAATTATGATCAATGAACACAAATTTTGATGACATAATTATTGTCACAATTCTATCATTAATCAATCAATGTAACAGTCTGAAATTGCTATCAAAGATTGTATTGTACCTGATTGTTCTTTAAGGGCAACTTTTAAAAGTCCAATTTTTCCTTATAACTTATGAATATCGATGCACTATTTTAGTACCTAAACAGCAGTGATATTTTCTGGCTATATATTATATTTTATAATTTACTTATTAACTAAGAGCTCCATAATATACATACTATTTCCATTTAGATACAGGAGTTTAGGAAGAAAGTGATTATGATTTGTTGAGTATCTTTTAAAGTGTATATGCTGGGTCCTATGATGAAAGATGTAATTTATTTTCCCTAAAACCTTTTGAAGTATTATAACTTCTGTTTTACTGACTGGGAAACAGACTCTGAGAGACTCTTGCAATGATTTCAAGTTTACACAGTAATTAAGTGCCGAAACAATAATTCAAATCCAGAGCTGGTTGCTCCAAGAGTAAGCTCTAGCTGTATCATGTTAAGATTTTGGTAGAGTTTGTTAATGCCCCTCTCATTTAGTAAAGATTGAAGATCCGCCAATACATTTGTCAGCTTGAGATCTTTCCACATTTTCTGTGTTAGTCCACTCTTTTATTCCTGGACTTCCTTCAATTCCATTATATTTTCTATATACTGTTTTTTAAAGAATACCAAATAATAGATACTACATCTTCATAAAAATGAACAAATATTTTGTTTTTCCTTATACACATTAAAGAATATGTCATTTTTGACTTATTAAGAGTTTCAATTTCTTTATGAATCTTTTTTTATCTCAGAGCTAATATTGATTTAGATGCCTGTTTAAGAAAGAAAGTAGATTACAGATGGTATTAAATATTTTATTTAGTTAATTTTCAATGATTCATGGGTATTAACAATCATGTTTTATTCAAAACTACACAACTTCCTCTGAAGTCAAATTGTAAGGATAAAATGGACTACTAATACTTTAGTGTTAGAGAAATTGTAAACTTTGCATTCAGGAAGTTTAAATTACAGGCTAAATGCAGAATGTTAGATGAACAGAACACAATAAAATTGAGTAAATCTTCAGAGTAATCGTAACCGTTCTAGTGGAAGAGTAATAGTTTAGAGATTACGCAAATACAATATCTGGGACATATGTCAACTGACATGATGCACTGATAACGTTGGTTTAAAATCTACAATTTTACTTGGGATATGGTATTATTTGTTATGAACATATTACCTCAACTTTGGCAGGAAGGGATCGATATGGTATGGCACTTTTAGAAATCTAGACTCTACTTCTGAAAATGCTAGAGACTAATAAAAAACTGTGTGCAAGTTACATCATTGTCTTAATCTTTAGGTTAATAATCTAGAATAGAATACTCACTGTCACTCCTTTCTTTCCAAATCACTTTGTTTATCACAGTGTCCTTTTAGTTCATTCATTATGCCAAGCTCTTCCCTCGCCAGAAGCCAATTCCAGCATGTAGGCAGGGGCTGAATCATCCGGAGTAGCAAGGGCATTTCCCCAAACCTGAAACGGATGCATTAAATTGATTGTTTGCTGCCAGACAGCTCAGGGCATTTCAATCTACATGTTATTGCCTCCTACTGGCCAAACACCTGAACAGCCATAGGCTAATTCTTCCAATCTGACAACGGACTCTGTAGACAAAAACCTGACCTGTTAAAGTGTATATCTCTGCCTCTCCTCAGGACAAACTGTGTTAATAAAAAGCATGGGGTCCTGAGGGGAGGAGAACTTAGTTTCTTTAACTAGGCTCTTCTGACCCCCAAATGCCTTTAAAAATTATGCTTTGTCCGTGGACTCTTTAAGTTACACACAGCCCCTTCTCCAGATTGCTGAAACCTAGATGCTGGAACAAGAACCCGGGCATTCCCCGACCCAGGGTATTTCCAAATATATTTCAGGTTTTTTTTTGCTTTTCCATGATTTGCTTTGCCTCATTTGTCAGGTCTCAGTTTATTATATGTATAAAGCCTTGTTTTCTTCTTGAGAACCAGTACAGTATACAGAGTGAGATAACATATGTTCAAGTGCTTTAAAAATACAAAATCTAAGTCTGTAATTTATATCTTTTTAATTTAATAAATGCCAATTCTGATTCAAATATCCTGAATTAAGATGGCACCTCTGTATGAAAGCAATACTGACCACATTTTTATGTCCAAAACTGATTACTGATGATTCTTAGCCAAATTATTGAGTCTTTCTCTTGAAGAAATATTCCTGAATGATGCCTTTAATTCATTTTTATTCTTGCATTTTTCTATCTAATTAAGCTGACCTTTAAAAAAATATTAAATTATAGATTATCTCCCTGCTTAAATCATTGCACTAATTTTCCATTGTAGGTACAATTAAATTTGAAACAATATTCTATGAGTTATAAAATAATACTATTTCTTGCCCTCTCCTCCCCAAATACTAACAGTGGCCTTTATGTTCTTCCAATGTCCTATGCTTTTTGCTCCCTAAGTGGCTCTAACATCTACTTTGTTGGGGAACACTTCTCTAAGGATCCTATCTAACTAGAGAAATGTCCATGCAGTGCCAGTTGCTATCTCACCATATTGATGACTTCATACCAAAATGTTCAGTTGTTTATAGGTTTTCTCCCTAAATAAAATGTAAGCTCTGACTGGACAATGGGAAGCCCCTTCACACTGCACATTACAGGAACATGACAAGCGCTCAATTAATATTTGTTCCACAAAAGGATTCCAACAGTTTAACGATATTGTCAAATATTTAATCATTTCTACCTAAAAGTCACAGTTATCATTAGAAAAATATTTAAAACATCTTATGTTGTGGGTTAGTCATAATTTAAAATATTTCTTTGTATGTGTGTTTTCTACCATGATAAGTCCCTATACCCTTCACTGCACAGAGCTGAGTACTCAGCCAATTTCAATACTAACTGATTGACTTATTGAAATATCTTTAGTTTCAATTAGCTCTGCATGGCTAGACATTTTTGTGAGTGTCAGAAATCTATAGCCAGAGTTTTCAATGCTTATATAGAAGTATAGCTCTGTAGCAGTAGATTGTAAATAATGAATGAATCTTCTGGTAAACTTTGTTCTGTTGGATTCAGTGTCAATCTGAGATTTCCCAGTCAGGAATCTAGAAAGTCAGAACAAAATTTGGAGCCTATTCTATGATATAAATTGTTCTAGTAATCTATTATATTCATCTACACATTGGTAAATGAAAAAACATTCATTTATTAAAAATTTGTCTCTTCAAAGCAAATTAAGGTTTAAAAAATTTGCATTCCTATGCAAACCTAGCAGTTTGACTAATACACATATTTTCTTCATTTGACTAAATTTTTATTACAAATAAAAGTATAATGATGTCTTTATAATGTATCATATCTGGTGGTTAATATATATAAATTCCATGTATGCAATTCAATAAATATTACCAGGCAACTTCCATAACTGGCAAAATAGCCTAAAATGATAAAATGAATAACTTATCATTTCACTCACACTATCAAGAATTTACTTAGTGCACAGAATTTCTCTTAACTCCTCACATCCTAATACCAATAATATTTTTGTAATCTCTAAATTAATTTATTTGCTCATAAATTTCTCATTATCCTTCCCTCTCACATTAGAAAGTAAAATTAAGAGATTTGGCAACCGAAGCAAGTATTTTAGTATATTTCTCCTACCTAAAATGATTTTAGAATATACTTTATATGCAGACATTTATGAATAGTGGCCATTCTTTAGTAAAATTATGTAAAAAATTGATTTTTCAATTTCTGTCAATCATTTGCAAACCTTCCAGATCATCAGAAAAACAATGTTGTGATTAATTAGGAATCATATATTATGAGAACTCAATTGTACAATAAGTTGTATTTTTTAAAAATTCTTGTAAAAATTGCAAGAACAACTATTGAAAGCTTTATTTTCAAAATTACGTTCAAACCAATATGAAGGTCAGTTAATTATACAAATAATCTCCAGATGAATATAAATATCCACAACTTACGCATCAACAAAGTGCTGGTTGGCTAGCAGGCTTTTCATTTGATCCATACAAAAGTCTAATGAAGTAGACCTCACCATTAACTTCCATTGTGCAGATGAGGAAGCTGAGAGTCAAAGAAATTAGGTGCATTGCCTGAAGCCATCTGGCTAGTAAGTAGCAGAAGAAGGCTTGGATTGATCATAGTTTCATTTCAAAGTCTGTGAGGTTTCCAACCTGCAATGTTGCTTCCCTATCGATATGCAAGTAGGAAGAATAGTACACATGATCCTTTGCCAGCATCGTAATCTAAATATCCTTATGCAAATCATATTTGCAAATATTTTCTAAAACTGCAATACATGTCTAGCTAGACAGTCTACTTTCTCAATTAATAACATACTTTTTACTTCCAGGGCCTATTGCACATGGTTGTATTACAGTATATCTATTACTATTTATTATCTTATTAGTAATACTATGTTATAATTAATCATTATAGTATGTATTGTTTTAAAATTGTTTGCTTACAATTCTATCTACTTACTGAGCTATGTGCATTTGTATTTGTATCTTCAGTCCCTGCAACTGTGCTTGGCAATTTAATAGTGCTCAGTAAACACTTATCAAATGACTGAAATATACAATGACAAAGCTGCCTTTTTTTTTTTTTTACTGTTAATTAATTTCTCTTTTCCTTCAAAATCCAAATCATGAACTCTTTAGAAATCATACCTGAACAGGATCTGGTGTCAATATTTGATATGTGTCATAATATGCCCTTCGATCAAACTTACTCATATACATAATACCGTATGCATCGTAACATTGGGTAACATGTGGTTAGAGGGACTTGAACAATAAGAAAAGAACATCCGTTCACTCAGAACTAATCCGTATTGGATCCTGCCAAAATTCTTGAAATTATCTAAATTAAATTTACTTTCACATTACAATAGTTGTTTTTTAAAAAGAATTATTTAATAGTAGATGCCCTTTATAAATATAGACTTTTGCAGAAGCCTAATTTATAAAACAAGGTAAAAGCAAGTTATAGAACAGAATAAAGTATTGTCTTTATTCAAACTGGGGTGCATAACAGGTTGTGATTGCTTATGCTCTCCCTAACATTTTGGCAACCTGTAAAGAGTGATAATCCCTTTGGACAAATGTAAAACAAACAAAAAATGCTTGGGAAAAGCATTGATAGACTTTATTAAATTTTGATGAACTGTAAATTTTATTACCTGGTAGGAATAGCCCATCAAACCTGAGCCTGTCTTAAATGATGTGAGCATCCCACATCAGTGAAGATGGCTAGTAAATAAAAACCAAAAAAGGGGAGAAACGGGTTATCTTTGAGGAGAAAAATATGGACAGGACTTTCTAAAACATAATAGTCTAAAAAAAACATATCTATGAGCTTTGAGGAAAATCTTTTCCCTGGGCATGCTGGACCTTTCCAGGAATGTTACCAGTTTTGGAACAAGCTAACGCAGGGGTGGGCAAACTTTTTGACTCAAGGGCCACAATGGGTTTTTAAACTGGACTGGAGGGCCGGAACAAAAGCATGGATGGAGTGTTTGTGTGAACTAATATAAATTCAAAGTAAACATCATTACATAAAAGGGTACGGTCGTTTTTTGTTGTTGTTTTTTTTTAGTTTTATTCATTTCAAACGGGCCGGATCCGGTCCGCGGGCCGTAGTTTGGCCACGGCTGACTGCTAACATCATCTCTTACCATCATCTCTTATGGCTTAACTAGAGGCCCGATGCACAAAATTTGTACAAGAGTAAGCCTTCCTTCCCCCCAGCTGCCAGCATAGGCTTCCCTCTGGCACCCAGGACCCAGGCTTCCCTCACAGCCCCAGCTTCTTCTGGAAGGTTATCCGGAAGGACATCTGGTCTAATAATCCTATACACTTTTATTATTATAGACTAGAGCCCTCGTGCATGAAATTTGTGCACTGAGGGAAGAGGGGTCCCTCAGCCCAGCCTGCCCCCTCTCATAGTCCAGGAGCTCTCAGGGGATGTCCTACTGACGGCTTAGACCCTTTCCCCATGGGGAGCGGGCCTAAGCCGCAGTCTGGCTTCCCTCTGCGGGAGGTGACCAGCTGATCAGGGGAAGGCACCACCCCCATCACCCTGCTGCTGCTGCCACAGCTGGCCACCACAGCATCAAGGTGTTTTCATTAACATGGACTCCAGTCCCTTTACCACAAAAAAATGACAACTTTCTTTAGGCATTTTCAAGATGTATCTTTCATTGGATATGACATTTCTTTCTTTCTTTTCTTTTTATCCTTACCTGAGGATATTTTTCCATTGATTTTTAGAGAGTATGGAAGAGAGAGGAAAAGACAGAGAGTAACATCAATGTGACAGGGACACTTCGATTGGTTGCCTCCTCCATGAGCCCTGACCTGGGCCCCGTCCAGGGAGAAGCCTGCAACCTAGGTACATGCCCTTGATAAGAATCTAACCCAGACCCTACGGTCCACAGGCCAAGGCTGTATCCACTGAGCCAAACCGGCTAGGGCAGGATATGGCATTTCTGGCCCCTCCAGCAGTGGACCTTCATTTTTCCCTCCAGGAGTGAGGTGGAAAAACCCTAGATCACCTTCTTGGATTCTTATTACCCAAGTTACCAAGAACACTGTGAGTGGCATACAGGGAGCTTAACCAATGGGCGGTCAGAAAAGGTGTTTCTTCTGCAGCTCACATGCAGAGGTGGGACTGCTGGAGCGCTGTCTCCCAGAAGGGCAGGCCCCCCTGTGTGTTGTGTCTCAGCTGCAGGCCCGCCCCCGGCTCCAGCGACCGCCGTACCGAGGCGGCTGGAGCTGGGGCTGGGGGCAGCAAGCAGTCCCCTCCAGTCCATCAGCGTTCCCAGCCTCCTCCTGAGCCAGTCCTGACTGTTATGGCATCCTGACTAATTTGCATATTACCTCTCTTTAGATAGATAGATAGATAGATAGATAGATAGATAGATAGATAGATAGATAGATTGGCATAGCCTCCTGTTTCCGTTCCCTTGTTTTGCTTTCTTCTGGTTATTCTAAACGTGGCTGCTAAAGTGTTCTTAGGAAATATATCAGATGTCCTCACAACAGTTTTCTACATCCTACAATAGCTTCCCATTTCATTCAGAATAAAAACTAACCTTTTGCACTGGTGAATTAGATTCCATAAGCACCTCCAGCAATGCCCCCCGCTCCCTTTTTGCCTCAGTTCCAAGTTCTCTTTAAGATTTCCAAAATTTAGTATGCCTCAGGTTCCTTGCTTTTCTATAATTTCTGCCTGGGGCAGTGTCCCATAAACATGAATAGAAGTGCATTCACTTCTTTTGGACACTACTGTATCTTATTACTAGAACGTGGCCATTCAGATTTCTTAGCTTTCAACCTCTTCTCTCCACCACCCCCCCATCTCCCTTTTCTGATTTAATTTTCTCTGTAGATGTCTTCATCATCTGATATTCTCATTTATTTGTTGAATTTTATCTCAAAAATGTAAGTTCATTGAGAGCATGGATTTTGGTTTAACTTATTTTTTTTTATTGACACATTCCCATAACTTTGACCAGAACTTAGCACACAATAAGTGCTAAATTTAAAAAAAACAAATGTGTTTGAATATCATGTATTGTGGCAATCTGAACACTACCCAGAAAATTGTGCCAAAGAGATTAGAAAACAAATGTCACAAAAATTTGTGCACTCGGGGGAAGGGAGGGTCCCTCAGCCCGGCCTGTGCCCTCTCGCAGTCTGGGACCCCTCAGGAGATAACGACCTGCTGGCTTAGGCCTGCTCCCGGGTGGCAGAGGGCAGGCCCAATCCCTAGGTGCAGCCCCTGGTCGGGCTCAGA
>NW_006283544.1:4570541-4573502 GCF_000327345.1 Myotis davidii
AGCTGCTCAGTTTTCTGGCCTTTGTTTACCATCTGTATTTGATACAATGTTGCGGTCCGGCTGGCTGGAGCCCATGTAGTTACTTAGAGTTGCAGCTGAGAGGCCGGCAAGTCAGGCAGGGAACGTTGGAGTCACTGAAGCAAGCAAGCCTCCCTGTTCACATTAGCTGCCTGGCTGCCGGCCGCCATCTTGGCTGCCAGTTAATTTGCATATCTCGCTGATTAGCCAATGGGAAGGGTAGCGGTCATATGCCAATTACCGTGTTTCTCTTTTATTAGTGTAGATACATATGGAGAGAGAGAGAGAGAGAGAGAGAGAGATACTAGAACTCTTATGATGGAAGTGGCACTTGAAAAATGTGATATATTTTCACTGAAATTGAAGATTAATAAAATGGTGTCAAACATTTAAAAATGTGTTTGAATAAACAATGAATGGATAGATGAATTTTAATATAAATAAAGTTTATGAATTTAAATGTGAAGACTTTAACATAAATTTTAGCAAATACAATCCATGTCTTCTAAATTTACTGCTAATGCATTGCCTCTTTCTTAAAATGAGCTGGCAGAATATAAGCTGAATATTTTACTGTTTTAGAGTCCTTTAATAATATAAATGAAGTACTAAAATATTTCAGAAACTATTTTATAATTCTATTTGCTCTGATATCAAATAACTCCAGACACAAAATTTATTATACTTTTCTTTAGATATGTTTTTTGTTCTCTCTGTCACTATAAATTACCATTCCCCTCCTATTAATAATTCAATTTTTTTTCCCATGCACAACCATGTTAGGCATTGCAAATTCACTATTAAATAAGACATATTCTATGACCTCTAGAACCATCCTAGCCTTGTAAGAAATTACTGCCCCAAAGAAGGAAAACATTTTTTTTTTGTTTTCAAATCTTGATACACACACACACACACACACATGCACGCACATGCACACACACAAATACACGCAATCAGAAAACTCACTTGTAAAAATGCTACAAGTCTCTCTTTTATTAAAGCAGAGTAATCCTATCCTATCTAATAATAGACAAACATGTTAACTGACCTTACCTTCGCTATGCCTCTCATTGGCTAATCAGCGCGATATGCAAATTAACCACCAACAAAGATGGCGGCTAATTTGCATACTGCAGGCAGGGCGAGCCAGTGTGAGCCACCATCCGAGCCCCCGTGTACCGCCTAAGCCCCACCACCATCCGGGACCACCGTGTGTGGCCCTGGGTGGCAGGACCCCACGGCCGTGATCTTGATCAGGCAAGTTGGCACCCCAGGACCCAGGAGCCACCTTGCCTGCGGCCCGTGATAGTGATCATGATCAGAAAGCCGGGCTGCCGGCAAGGCAGGCCTCTGGAACCCAGGAGCCCATCGGCGAGGTTTGCAGGCTAAGCAGCGATTAAGCTATGAGGGGGAGGGTGGGGGGCGGAAAGAGCTACAGGAGCAGCTCTGGCCGAAGACTGAAGACTTCTGCCAGAGTGAGGAGCAAAGACTGAAGGCTCCGGGCGCAGCAAAGACTGTGTCCAGAGCGAACATGGAAGGCGGTGTCCAGAGTGAAGGTCTGGGTCCCTGGTGTCAGAGGAAAACTGGTGCTGGCAGCCAGGGGAAAGAAGGCCTGTTGCACGAATCTTCATGCAACAGGCCTCTAGTGTATAATAAAAGACTAATATGCAAATTGTCCCTATGGGTGAGAGTTCGACCAACCAGGAGTTAGACGTGCACTGACCACAAGGAGGCAGTGTGGAACATGGTGAGCGTCAGTGACGTGGCCTTGGCAGCGGCCCACAGTGGAGGTGCTGCCAGCCCCAATGGGCCCCCGAAGAGAGCAGGACTGTGGCAGGATGGTGGAGCAGGTGAGCAGGTGGTGCCAGGCCAAGGCAGGTACAAAGGGAGGCCCCGGTTGGTGATAGTGGCAGGCAGCTGGGGGAAGGGAAGCCCTGGCCGGCAGCCAGCAGCTGCTAGGGACCCTACCCATGCACAAACTTCATGCACTGGGCCTCTAGTTTAGAGATAATTGCCAGCCTCCAAAGTAATAATCCTGTTGTGGTCCAGCCCCAGCAGGTCTAGGGGTTCCCAAAGGTGTGGACAGAGTCAGCGAAGAAGGAATGATACAGAGACAGCGTTCAATTGATCAGCATAGCGAGGCTCTTTTTTTATTCTTCTGTTACATCTGTATTTATACCATTTGATTTGAATCCTATCCATTCTATTCCAAAGGTTAGGGCGTTTGTTATCTCCATTCCAAGGTCACTACTCTATTGTTCTGTTAAACTACAAGGAATTAACTGTAGATTATCCTAAATAAAGATTACGTAGCTTAAGCATCATTGTTCTTAGTTAAAGTGATTGCCCTAGCCGGTTTGCCTCAGTGGATAGAGCGTCAGCCTGCAGACTGAAAGGTCCCAGGTTCATTCCAGTCAAGGGCATGTACTTTGGTTGTGGGCACATCCCCAGTAGGAGGTATGTAGGAGGCAGCTGATTCATGTTTCTCTCCCATCGATGTTTCTAACTATCTGTCCCTCTCCCTTCCTCTCTGTAAAAAATTAATAAAATATATTTTAAAGAGATTAACTACCCACCTGGCACTTCGTTAAGGGGTTTTACTGATTCTCTCCCTTAGTCCTGTTAATCCCTAACTCCAGGGAAAAATCCCCACCTGGGGAAACAACCTTTCCTGGAGAGGTAACCTTGGTTAAAACACATAGCGCTAAGAAGGGGAACAAACATATTAAGAACAGAATGGCACATATCCCAGGTCCCTTGAAACATATGCTGTGCAGATGTTTCTTCCCTGCAGTGACGGTGTCAAGCAGCAAGGATGGACTGGCTTCCGGCATAATCCTACAATTCATGAAAGAATATTGAGAACTCCCAAATCATTAGTGTATCCTTTTAAGGAATTTATTCTTGCACATTATAGGAAGAAAAACATAGCTATGAAAG
>NW_006283544.1:4573584-4579632 GCF_000327345.1 Myotis davidii
AGATAATAAAAGAAAATACCTGTGGCAATTGCAGTCTTAAATTTATTTTTATATATTAAGTGTCTTTTATAATGCCTACCTAATGAGATTTTTATAAAGACTAAATGAAACGGTTGTCTGACTTTTAGTGGGATGTCACAAAATTATAGTTCTCTTGGTTTTACAGATCATTATTTAAGAAGAAAATTATAACATTAAAAATCTATATCTAAAGATAATTCACATTTAATCTGAGAGTCTATCTTGTATGAATAGATTTATTTTTACATTTTTTTCCTTACTATTGAATTTATTTGCTTACTAGTTAGCAAAACTATAAAGGTTTCAGGTGCACAATTTCACAACACATTGTCTGTACACTGTATTGTATGTTCACCATCCCAAGTCAAGTTCTATTCATCACTATTTATACCCCCATACTCTCCCCCACTTTCCCCAATTCCCTCCCCCAAGAAGTCTCCACACAGTGTCCATGAGTTTCTTTCTTTATTTTCTTTTTATTGCCCAATCCCTCCACTTCCCCAGCCAGTCCCCTAAACACCCCACCCCAAAGATGTGAGCCTGCTCTCTATCTAAGAGTCTGTCTCTATTTTGCTTGTTAGTTCATTTTGTCTATTATAAATGAACCTGGAACGCTTGTATGAATAGATTTAGAAATCTAATATGACCTTCAAATTTATCTTTTGTATTTCCACTGTCATCTTCAACTATAATTTTGTCCTAGAAATATACATTAAAATGTAAGTAGACTACAGTCTCAGGAACTGTACGTACTGTGATGTTTTTTAGATTTATCTATCGTAATATTTTACAGTATGCCTGTATTCAGTACATGTCATATCTTCCATGCTCTATAAAAAAATGAGACTTTTCATCTTTTATGATGGCTAACAACTATAATAGCATAGAAAGGTGAGCCCACTGTAGTTGCAGGAGTAAGGGGTCCCTTGGTTAGCTTCCCACAAAGCTGACAGTCATGTTCTTTTGGAGTGGGGACCAAAAGGATCTTGACTAGTGATAAAAGTCATAAAAATGTACTAAATACCTTGTGTAACAATACCCAAATTAGAAATTAGAAGCCTATCTACTTATAGTAAAAATGTTTAGAATGAATTTTATTTCTCAGAATAAAACTCCTTGAATAAAAAATCAGGGTACTCTTTCTAAAACAGTGTACATGAAGTCCTCACTTAACATTGTGGAAAGGACTTTGAAACTGACTTCAAGCAAAATGATTTATTAAAAAACAGTTTTACAATAACATTGTAGGTCAATTACCACCTACAATGTTTATTAAGAAGTCATTTAATTGCTACTTAGTTAACTATATGTATATTGTAATGATGATTAATAGACTTTGAACAGGATATATATATGCCTAAGTGACCGAATGACCAAATGACCAAACAACTGGTTGACCAGTAGCTATGACATGCACTGATCACCAGGGGGCAGACACTCAATGCAAGAGCTGCCGCCTGATGGTCAGTGTACTCCTATAGCCAACCTCCCATGGCTGGCCAATCTCCCGCAGTCCCACTCCCCACTCCACCCCTGCTGGCCCACCCCAAAAGGCCCTGATTGTCCTCAATTGCTGGCCAGGCCAAGGGACCCCATCTGTGCATTAATTCGTGCACCCAGAATTGGGTGTTTATATATTTGAAGAAGAAATAGGATCCCTTGATAGTATGCATGAGATTAGTTAATATTAGTGTTATGTGGTATTAGATTTCAATCATTCTTGGAAAGAAAATGTCATTACAAGACTATCTTCATTTAATTTCCAATCCACAATGTTGTGCACTTATTTTCAATGACACCCATTCATTTTAAATGATATTTTCTAGTAATGTGCATAGATATGTTTCATTAAAATAAAACAAAGATAAACAAAAATGAGAAATATATAAGAACCATCATGAGTCATGAACTTTCTAATTGGATTATAATTCCCATTCAAATGCTTCTATATAATTATATAGAAACAACTTAATAGACATTGCAGGAGGGTTGTCAAAAAGATGCAATCGAATCAAAATTCACTTTTCCTGGATAAGCACACATCTAATTAAATGTATTTAGAAAAGGATTACTAAAAGAGAAATGTTTCAGCCAAGAAATTGCTTGAATCCAAATGTATTGTTTATTGCTTAAATGTCTGAGTAGGAACTTTCAGTGTAATTTATTGAATATCCATGTTAAAGTTAATAATTATATGAAGAGTTTTATATATGTGTTTAGTAGTAAATTCTTGGCTATCTTACAACTGTATCAGAGAACTATCACAATAATATGAACATTCATATCATGTAAAAGACTCTCACTGACTAAAATGACAGTTTAATTTAATTAAACATTAGAATCAGAATAATTGAGTTTATTTTGCTTTTAGAACACAGTGTAATATGACTATTAGGATTCTTAAAAAAGTAGTTTTTATTATGTCAATGTCTTCTTCTCTATAAGCTTGGATATCTCAAATCTTAATTTAATTGACTCACAGTCCATTGTAACTTAGGGCAGGCTAACAATCATTCTTTGTTAGATCTTCCAGCCAGCTGCAAGGAAGATATTTCTTCCATGTTTGCTACCTCTTAGCATTAAACCCAGTATGCTGTAAGTGCTCAATTAAACTTTTTATTTTGAATAGTGGATAAGTAAATGAATGAATGCAGTATTTCAAAAGTCATATTTTCAAGGATTTTTTTCTAATATGTAAAGCTAAGTCATATTTTAGTAAAGTACTACTTTTCCTCTTTCCTTCTATTATTTTTTTCTCACTCCTTCCTTCTTTCTCTTCCTTCCCTTCCTTTCTTCCTTCCTTCCTTTTTACCTTCCTCCTTCTCACCCCACTTCTTCCCTAATAATAGTATATTAGCAATAAACTAAAAAATATATAATGGCATTTTATTTAATTATTTCCCTTTACAAATTTTAGGCATACTTTATTTTCTAAATCTTATGTATTTTATTTCATAATTTTGATAAATTATATTTAACTATCTTTCTCAGCAAAATAGTATATGCAGATTGATAAATACAGAAAAGTAGTTAGTTTACATAATACGCTGTTTTAAGCATATGAAATATTAATGTAGGTATAAAAAATTACTCTTCATCTGTTAAGTATGCCTTAATATGTTTAATTCATATTCCTTTAATGAAACTCAATAGTACATTTTGTTGGAGTCATTTAAATTACCGATCTTTAAACAAAGTACTGCAGAGTAAAAGGGAAATACAAAATGGATTTTTAGGAGAACAACCAAAACAAATTTTACATTGCCATTTTTGAATGGTTATTGATATTATGATGAAAATGTAGGCATAGCATATTTGTACTGTTTATTTTATATTATTTTAATTAAATTAAAGTTCATATCAAGTTAGAAAATCCACAAAGCACCAATTACTATGGAAACCATTTAATTATATGCACTCAAATTTCTACATAACCTCTGATGGAAAGTTTTCTCTGTCCTGTTTTTGTTGTGTAATTTCATACACTGTTTCCTTCCCTAAAGGAAATACTTACTTGATTCAGTTCTTGGATAAAAATGACCTGTCACTATTGTTTGCTTTAAAGGGCTTTTGCTTTTTTAACAACAAAAACACTGAATACTGAAAGAAAAATCAAGGCACAAGGGATTACAGATCAGCTGCTGTGGTATAAATCAATATTTAAAATGCATAATAGTGACTTTTCTTCCCTCCAAAGTAGGAATTTTTTGTGCTTAATTTCTTGTTTTATTAAAATGTCAAACTGTGTCTAGGAAGGCCTTCAAAGTTAGCTTTGGTTTCTATTTAAATGTACTGCTCAATAACTAGTACAAGAACATTAATACAATTGCACTTTAATGTTTGATTCCTGTGCCCTGTTAGGGTTGCTGAAACTGGTGATTTCATGAATGGACAACTACCATACTCCTGGCTATGTTAGGGAATCCACTAATTCTCTAATCTCCTACCTTCAGCAAAGGAGATTGGTATGAAGAATCTCCAACCAGTCACATCTAGAAACGCATCATAATCATCATCCTTCTTAATATAAATGTAGGGGCAGACACGTCTTCCCTTCTTTAAGAAAAAACCTGTATTGTTAAAAGTATTACATGTCCCTTTTTTTCTCCCATTGACCCCTTTTAGCCTGCCCTTGCTTCCCGACCCAGGCATCTACCACCCTATTGTCTGTGTCCATGGGTTATGCATATGTCATACAAGTTCTTTGGCTGATCTCTTCCCACCCAGCCCCGTCATCTTCTCTTCTTCAAACAGATTTTTGTAGTAGAGTAGCCTTTGGATATACGTCCAGTAATACCTCCTTAACCGCAGTTTCTCTTTCTCCGGTTTCAGTTACCCGCACTCAACCCTGGGCCGAAAATATTAAATAGAAAATTCCAGAAATAAACAAGTCATAAATATTAAATTATGTGTCATTCTGAGTAGCATGATGAAGTCTCCCACTGTCCCACTCAGTCCAGCTCAGCATGTGAACTATCCTTTGGTCCAGCTTATGAACACTGTGTATGCCTCCTGCCAGGAGGTCACTTAGAAACCTTCGTGGTTAACAGACTATTCAGGTATGGCAGTGCTTGTGCTCAAGTTACCCCTATTTTAATTAATGATGTCCCCAAACCACAAGAGTTGTGATGCTGGCAATGTGGATATGCCAAAGAGAAACCGTGAAGTGTTTTCTTTAAGTAAAAGGTATGTATGGGGAGTGGGGGTGCACAGTATACCTAAGACGCTGTACTATCCCTGGTGTCAGGTTTCCGCTGAGGGTCTTGGGAAGATTTTCCCCAAATATAGATAGACTACCGTATTTTTTTATTGTCTAAATTCTTCCAAACATTTTATGTTATGATTTATGTACTAAAAGACTTATGCCTTCAAATTCTTTTAGCATTTTATTCCACTCTCGGTTTGCATTGAGAAGAGTTCTCAGTCTAACGTTACACATCAATGCACCGATTTTGCAACTCTGGTCCCCTGAACTCAGGTGCTCACCTTCCAATTTCTACTGCCTGCCTCTGGCCCCCCGGGGTGGGGTACTGCCGGAGGGTATGAATGACAGCATCACAATGGAAGTGTCAGATGGTGGCATCATCATCCTTGGACGCCAGCATCCCGGTTACTTGGGTGTCTCACTACAGAGACACTAAGGCTAAAGGTTAAAGGATGCGGTTTATTAAATAATTCAAGCCATTAACCTTCAACCTGCACACCGATGGCAGCCTATTAAGTTTACGCTGCTATGATTCATGTTTGGTGTTTACTGATGCTAAAGCATGATGCCTGTTTGCTTTCCTTCTCTTCCTACCCAGTAATGCGGTGGGGAGAAGGAAAAAGGGGACAGGACCCACGCCAAGGGACAATAAGAGCAGCAGCTTCACTTGCATAAAGAAGATTGAAGCCTTCCGCCCTCCCTCCATCTCTCCGCGTAGGGCCCAGTGCACAGCTGCGTCACTCACGGGGAGGAGGAGGCGCTGAGGCAGAGAAAATTGTACTGTGAGGACCTTGACAGCGTTTCCTTACGCCTCCCTGTATTTTCCGGAATATTTCTTTTTCTCTCTTACAAACTGACTATATAAAACCACCCCCTTCTCCACCTTGCAGAAGGCATTTGACTTTCTCAGAAACACACCAGGCAAGCTCTCAGAGCATCTCAGAGGGGCGAGGGACAGGGGCGCAGGTGCACGCAGCAGGCTGGGTGCGGGGAGCGCTTCTTGGAGACTTGGGGCGCTTTCTCTCTCTCTCCCTCTTGGCGCTCTCCAGGCGCTGAACTCGGCTGCAAGGACTGGAGACCCCACACCTTTGCAACTGCAGCGGTGCCGCGGGCGCATCCCCGGGAGGTGTAGCCAGCCGCCTCCACCTCCCTGCGCTTTGGAGCGCTCGGACCTCCCTCTCTCGCGCTTCTCCAGCATCAGGGTCGTCCCTCCCACCGTAAGGACGGAGCTCCCGAGCGGAGATCGGGGAATCTCAGCCCTCAGCTTCCCTCTCCTGCCTCTGCTCCCGGCCGGTGGGCTCCCCACGCGCCAGTCCTGCGGA
>NW_006283544.1:4579743-4591926 GCF_000327345.1 Myotis davidii
TCCGCGGGCATCCCCGCCAGCTGGCCCGTCCACTCCCGCGCCCGCCGAGGTGCCCGAGCCGTCCTCGCATCGAGCATGTCGGGCTCTGGACGAAAAGACTTCGATGTGAAACACATCCTGCGACTCCGCTGGAAACTCTTCAGTCACCCATCCCCGTCCCCGGGCGGCCCGGCGGGGGGCTGCCTGCAGCAGGACGGCAGCGGCAGTTTCGAGCACTGGGGACCCAGCCAGAACCGCCTGCTCAAAAGCCAGGAGAAGGGCAGCGTGAGCACATTCTGGAAGAAGCCTTCTTCTTCTTCCTCCTCCACTTCGTCTTCCTCCCCATCCTCTTCCTCCTCTCCCTTCAACCCACTGAATGGCACCCTGCTGCCAGTGGCCACGCGGCTGCAGCAAGGGGCGCCCAGGCAGGGCACCCCGCCGCCTGCCAGGACTCTCTTCTACGTTGAGTCCCTCGAGGAGGAGGAGGTGCCCGGCATGGACTTTTCTGGGCCGCACGAAAAAGGGCTGGTCCTGCAGGAGCTCAAAGTGGAGCCGGCCAACTCGAGCCAGGCAACAGGTGAAGGCTGTGGACACAGGTACAGTCAGTCCCCACGGGACACCCAAGCATCTCCCACTTCTCACTCCTTTCCCCCACCCCTGGGTGCTTTGCTGCTTAGTAAGTCTGAAAGGTGGCAGGTTGAACATTTTGGCTAAGAGATGCCAGCAGGGTTTTTATGTCCCAAGTTGTCATCTCGTTAAAAGTTTGTTCATTAATTTCCACCGCTTCAAACATACTGCTTTCCTTTGGCAAGTTCTCAGAGTTGTAATCACAATTTGAACATAGATTCACTTTGTTAAGTCTCTAGGGGGAGTGGTTCTCATGTTTCTGAGGATACAGCATTTTCTGTCATTAAATTATATCAGTCTTCCAGTTATCTGATGTCAGGTGAAACGTGTTTAACCACCACTCAACTGCACCTTACAGACTGGCCTAATAACTGACTTAGCCAGTTATCTGGGGTCCCTGTGGCTTGAATCTATATTCCAGGAGGAATGAGGTGCACAAATGAGTAGCCTCTTGGAGAGTAGCATTGCCCCCCCCTCCTATCCATGAAATAGAGTGTTATTCTCCACCCCAACTTCTTTTTGTCCTTCTTTACTTTTGCCTTGTTCAAAGTCTTAGAATTGAACTGTTGCTGAGCCCACTGGCTTTCAGCGTTTCTGATTTGTTGGCTCAGTATGGGATTGTGTATCCTTACCAAGCAGGTCAACATCATTTCTTGTTTATTTCTAATATTTTACCTCTTTGGGTAGAGTTGTACTTTTAAGACTCATAAAAAACCTTCACACACATGAAACTTCTTCAAAGTTTTACATTTTTGGAGAATGACTCATTACTCTGCAACAGATAATTACTAGGTTAGGCATGAAGGGAGGATATCAAAAGATCTGCATTTGTATTATGTGATATCAAAACACATAGTGAAGATATATATAGGACAAAACAGGAAATGATAGTGAGTATGTTAATAAAAATTAATTACCTAACAAATTAGAAACAGAAGCAACTTTTTAAACTTGGCTGATTGAATCAGCTTCTTGTGAATTAAGTCACAGATAAATACATAAAACAAAATAATATGTATGTGTACTTTAATTATGTTGACAAATGTGAGTGTAGAGATATAAAGAAATCCTTGAATTGCTTCACTTATATGGATTATGTTGGTTTAAATTTGAATCTTAACATCCTTGAACATAATCACAAAATAAATGTGAGATAATTATTTTAAAGAGGAAGTAGTTTAATTGCATTTTTGAAGTATGTCAAAGTTTTATTTCCCCCCGACATATAGGAAATCAAATGTAAGTTTATTTATTATTCAAATAAGATATTTTACCAAGAAGGTTAGAATTTTGGGCACCAATAGCACCATGAAGTTATTTGATTTATGCATTCACTTGTTACCTGTAGTTTTAGAATTATTTATTATTTTTTTAAATAAAATATGTTGGGTTTTACCCAGTTTTGGCAATCATTCATAAACATTTACCAGTTCACCTTATATATTTAAAAGACAGATAAAACATTTACTAATTGCTATTTTATTGAAATTGATATGTTGTGACTTAGTTCAATAAAAAAGTAGATGAATTATTTTGTTTTGTGATGTCTTCAAGTCAGCTTAAAATATTTGATGTTCTGGGACTATTAATGTTGATCATTTAAAAAACAATTTGCTTTATAACAAATATAGTTGTATGTAAATGAGTCATATATGGCATGAGTAATTTCTCAAAAACTTTCTTGCAAGTTGGAGGATTTGAAAATATTAATGAAATATTGACATAAGAAATTATAATAAAAAATAAGACCAATGACTAATAGCTCAGTTAGAGAAAACACCATCAGAATTAGCTTCCAGTCCCCCACCTTTTTAAAATATACATCAGTGTTTTTATTCACAAAGAGTTGTAAGTGAAAAGTATTCTGAAAACAAGCCTAACACCACCTTAAACCATATTTACTGTTGGAATGGAAGTCTCCTATGGGATTTTGTATATGTAAAATATTAAAAATCAAATTTAATTTAATTTTTAAATTCTTATTAATGCTTAAATCCTTTAGATTAATTTAAATTTCTCACTGGACAAACAAGTTAGCACTGGTTTGTATTCTCAGGGGTATAGTATGTACCTAAACCTTCATAGAACATTGGTTCTGTTATCAAGATTGATTGAATTTATACTACTAACCTTGATAATTAGTCATTATCAATATTATATTAACATATGGTAAAAATAAGGTTCATTTCACAGAAGAGACAACATTTCCAAAGTTATATACTGAATGGAAAATAATAAAATAATGTGTAATGTTGATTTACTTTTGTTTCTTATCATAACTTATTCAGCAAATCAAGATAATGTTTATAATGATGAATGAGCACATAAACTATATAAACCCTGCATGATAATCTTGATTACTGGGGTCATTATTATATCATTGTACTGTGATGTCAGTGACTTGATATTTAGCAATTAGTTTTATCAAGTCTGACTGCTCTGCTAAAAAATATGTTCATATATACAGCAAGAGTTGGCCTCTTTTCTGTTCTCTTCCTGCATATTCTGATCTTCTCTCTATTCATCTGGTCTCAGACAAGTTAGAAACATTGTTCTAGACAAGTATAAGCAGCTCCATTGATTTAAGTTGTTGTTCAAACAACAGCTGAAGGATGCTCAGGGAAAAGCTGCCCATATTCTCAGAATTCTAGAAAGGTCAAATTATCATGGAGGTGAAACATAAAGGCAGCAGTAACTAATTTGCTGCCCAAACCCAGCCTTTATCTCATTCTACCCTGCCAAACATACATAAACAAATATCAGTATTCTAAAACCTCAACCATCATATCATTAAGAATTCTAACTTTTACAGTAATAGCCTCCTGATCTATGCTTTTAATCATTTTTCTCTACTGTCCACACTTAGTTGTTGGAAAGTGTATAAAATCCCAGCTATTCAGATCAGTATATGTATTTTGATATGAATAGTTTTGTCCAAAATTTATATGTAGTAAACTGAGAAACCAAAGAGAAATATTTATATTCTTGCAGTGTGTACAGATGTGAGTAGAAGAGATATCATGTTTGACTGATTATTTTTTGATTTTCTAAATTCTCACAGAATGTAGTCATCTGATTCCATGGTTTTAGTTACCATTCCTAAACTCTATTTCTATATTTGCAATTCAAAACCTAGACCTCCCTCTGACCTGTGGTCTGACAAATCCACCTCTCTGCTTAACCCCTGTGGTGATGATCACAGAGACAGCATAAATACATGTAGAAAATTGAGCTCATAATCTCCCTTCTCTTTGCTCAATGTCCTTCTTCTCTGTCACAGGATAGCTCTCTATGCATTGGTTTGTGCAAACCAGAAATCTGGGTCTTACTTACCCAAATCCTCTTTCCCACAATTTTCAATATTTCACCTAGAACTGTCACTTTTACTTGAAAAATGCTCCCATATTTGCCCCACTTCTCTCCATCCCCATTGTCTACACCAATTCTAAGATATTGTCCTCTTTCAACTCAACTGCCATCTGCATCATATTCCTTCATTAATGTTGCCACCTGCAATCCATTCTCCTTACTAGAGGCAATGAAAATTATATTAAAAGAAAATCTGAACTATTTCACCACATCCCTGGCTCTCCTCCCCCTGATGTACAAAACATTTCTACCATCCTCTGACCTCAATCCATACTTTGGGCATCTGGGCCCTGAGTGATGTGTCTCTTATCTGCTAGCGAGGCCCTTCCATCACCAATCCCCACATCACCCTCTGCCTTCAAGACTCCATGTCGTTCTTTATCATTTTCTCTGCCTCTGGGCCTCACAAACTTGTTACCTTTATTTGTATAGTGACTCCCCTTTTCTTAATACACCCTTTCCTGAGTGTATTCCTATTCATCATTGAAATGTCTTGCATAAAGATCTGAACCTTTCTCGGAGAAGCATTCATTAATTCTCCCAGGCAAATTTTTAACTTAAAACATTTTTGGAATATGCAATCCTCTTGTATGTTCTTTGAGTAACTGCTCTCTACTTTTTAAGTTCTCATTGTAGCTTATAACCATACATTATTAGTTGTGTTGCTTTTATTGTGTGTTGTTAACTACAGTTGCCCAGTGGACAGGGTGTTTGTTTTGGTCATCATTTTATCGCTATCCAAGAACATGTACTCAATAAATGCTGTTGAGTGAATAAATATTTTTCATAATAATGAGTGACATTGATTACAACCTGGTTATTTGGCAAGTAGCATATTGAATATTTATATTGTGTAATTTAATATTCAGAATCACTCTATGTTTCTCATACAATTATATATCCCTTTGGTACAATGATTACATAAATGAGAAAACTGAGATATAAACAGGCAATTTGCCCAGAGTCACAGAGTTTTAAGTAATATAGCTAGAATTTTTTTGTGATTCAACTTTAAGTTTTTTGTTCTAATTCATTTGTTCTTTTATTACAGAAGGTCTCTTGTATTTTGTTGAATGTATATTTTCTTTTTTTTCTTTATTGATTAAGGTACTACGTATGTGTCCTTATTCCCCCATTGCCACCCACACCCCCACTCATGCCCTCACCCCCCTGGTGTCTATGTCCATTGGTTAGGCTTATATGCATGCATACAAGTCATTTTACTTTATTTTTTAATAAACTCATTGGGATGGCATTGGTCAATAAAATCATATAGGTTTGAAGTGTACGATTCTATAATATACTATTTGTATATTGCATTGTTTGTTTACCATACACAGTCAAATCTTCTGTCACCATCTATTTGACTCAGTTTACCCTTTACTACCTCTGCTGGACTTTTAGTCTTTGCTATCTGATTCCAGACACCATATTTTTCAGGCCACTTTGCCAACTCTCCTTTCCCTCTGCTTAAACAAATGAATGGAACATAATAAAAGAGGATCTAACTAAGGTTATTATAAAGCAGTTCTTTTTATTCCCTTGGTGGAAGTTATGCTTGTTTGAATGTTTACATAGACTTATTAAGATGAACCTAATGCCCGATGCCTTATAAGTTTCAAAGAAGACTTCTCAGCCAAAATTAGATAACACAAGCTAATTTTCTGAAGAATGATACATTTGTGGCATTTAAGTTTATAATTAAACAAAAGTATAGGGGATCACTTAGGCAAGGGAAATAATTTAATTTTGGAGCCTAACAGAGAGCTTTGTGATAGAAAATGTGCTTCTAAAAGTCAGAACCTTTGATACAGAGAAATAGCACAGAAAGAGCACACGCCATTTGCACCTCATGGAAGTGGGTAGGACCTGAGCCAGGTATTTAAAATTTTTTAAAATATATTTTATTGATTTTTAGAGAGAGAGGAAGGGAGAGGGATTGAGAGAAGTATCGATGAGAGAGAAACATCATAGCCCCTACTGGGGTAAAGCTACAGTCAGGTGCCCTGACCTGAATTGAACAGGTGATCTCTTGGTTCCTGTGTCAATACTCAACCCTTGAACCACACAAGATGGGCATGAGTGAGGTATTTAAAATGAAAAATATCAGTCTTGCCTCAAAAGGTAAAACAATTTATAAAATGGTAAAGAACTATTTTTCAGAAAAGTAGTTCTAAAACTGTGCTTCTATGGAAGACTAAAATGAATTAATGTTTCTGTTTCCCCCACAACCCCAATTTTATAGTGGGGAAAAAACACCATGGGCTGATTTTTCTCAATTTTAGGTCTTTTTGGTAATTTACCCTAAAATTTGGAATTATACAGCCTATTGTTATTTAAGGCAGAACTAGCAAAGATGATAGTTGAAAGCTTTTTTTTTTAACCTATTTCAGGATGGATTCATCAATATTACATGGCATTCTGCAAATAAGCCCACAGTATTCAGGTGCCCTCCCCTCTGAACATGTTTGCTTTAAGCAAACTAAGAAGATCATAAAGGAAAAAGAAATGAGACCACTAGGTGCGATTTGCAGGTACCCAAATCTCCAGAGCTATCTGAAAGAAAGATGTGAATACAAATGCTAGATTACATAATTATAACACTTAATTATAACAAACACAAAAAAGTATTGCTAACTGAAAGACCATATTCTGGTTTTCATTAATAAATTTCCAATGAATACTTTGTAAACTATATTATTAACCTCTTTTAGGTACTATTTTAAAATAATTTTAAAGTATTATAGAAATCCTCCCTATTCAATCAAAATCAGCTTTTGGTTAACAGAATATAATATTGATCAGATATTTGTTTCCATTGGTTTGTTTTTTGTTTTTCCAAGCCTCAAAGATAATTTGTGTATCTGGGGAAGATGTGTTTCTAACAATCACATGTTAAGTCCTGTCTTATCGATTTTGATTAATAGTTCTTATAGAATTTACAGAAAATTGAGATCTGCAGTATATTTTAGAGTTAAATCAAGTTTCCAAACATGAAAATGTGCATCATTTTAAGCAGAATCTCAAAGTAATTAAATTATATTTCTCTTGTTCTCTCTTTCTCTCTTTCTTTCTTTCATTTTTCTCTCTTTCCTTTTTACCATCCAAAATAACTTTAGGTGGGTTTTTTTTGTTTGTTTGTGTTTGGTAGTTATAATAACAAATACTCTTGAATTTACATATTAGTTTAAGCCAGATATTAATTTACCTTTCTGAATTTAAAATTGTGTTATTAAAAACATTAAAGAAAATATCTGATTCAGGCACAGATAATCTGAGCAAATTAAAGATGGTTTTGAAGATCTTGCAAATCAAGTATAGGCAACAATACATATATATAACCTATTGTACAATATAGCTTTGATGCTAGTTACCTTTGCTAACTTCTTTGGCCAGGATTTAAAAACCAGTTTGATCTGAGTACTTATGAAAGCTTAACAAAAGTTACCTCAACCAGAGAGAATGTGCACTATGATTTTAAGATCCCAAGAAAAATCTGTTTTGAATGGTAAACCTATGAGGCAGATAATTTTATATGAAGATCATGTCACAGAAATGCTTTTGAAAAATTGATCTTAGAATCTTCAATAATAGTAAAGAGTGGAACCAATCTGTGTTAATTCTAAGTGCAACCCTTTTCCATTTCTTTAGGTGGACTTCGTTCAATTCTAATGACTGATTTTCATAGGAAATCTTTTAGTTTGATTTTTTATACTTGTGATAGTTTGCCCTGGTAGATTATTTTGGCATCTTTTCTCCTTAGTGATATTGCTAGATATTTGCTTATATAATCAGCATTTTCTTTTTTTAAATATATATTTTATTGACTTTTTGCAGAGAGGAAGGGAGAGGGATAGAGAGTTAGAAACATCGATGAGAGAGAAACATCGATCAGCTGCCTCCTGCACACCTCCTACTGGGGCCGTGCCCGCAACCAAGGTACATGCCCTTGACCGGAATCAAACCTGGGACCTTTCAGTCCGCAGGACGACGGTCTATCCACTGAGCCAAACCGGTTAGGGCTAAATCAGCATTTACATCTTAATTAAAATATGATGGAACAACTTAAATGATGGGATCAAAAAATTGGGAGGATTTATATTAAGAGAGAATGGAAGAATTAACTATGTTGTCGTTTTTCAGTGCCAATACCTCTTTGTAAAATATCTTTGTGGGATTTTTTATTTTGTTTCATTTCCCTGGTGGATTTCAATTTTACTCAATATTCAAGATGTCTCTTTAGGTCAGTATTCACAAGTAATAGAGCCTCAGAGAAAATGGAAAAACTATTATTGATCTTTTGTATTTATGAATTTATGAATATAAAACATCCTGATTTTCTAACTCTGTGATTAAACTTTGAACTCTACTATTTTGAAAATAAATTTGGAGTAGTTTTTATCATTTGCAATAAAATTTAAATATGATACCTACTTTTCAATTACCTTACTTTTGATATACTAGCATGTAATTACAATAGAGAAGTTTACACAAATTAGTGTTTGGATGTTTGGTACTTGGTAATCCACTGATGATTTTTAAAGATTTACTTGTATAATTTCTTTCTCAAAAGGCATGATA
This sequence comes from Myotis davidii, assembly GCF_000327345.1. Lineage (NCBI taxonomy): Eukaryota > Metazoa > Chordata > Mammalia > Chiroptera > Vespertilionidae > Myotis > Myotis davidii. Next base: position 4,588,300 of record NW_006283544.1, read on the forward strand.
TTTTCATATAATACATATTATGATTCTGTTGCAGTGGTTTTGGTTAGATCAGTAAATTGTGCTTAGTAATATGAATATTCCCACATTATCTGCCCAGAAATTAGAAAATTTCAAAAAGCAGTTAAGATGAAAAAATCCTGGGAAAATAATATTTTAATCATTTTATTCAAGTTAGGATGAAAGAAGAACTTGTGCTCCTGTGTTTAGCCCAGACAGAATAATAGGGACTGGACATACCCTCTCACTTGAAGCAATAACAAAGAATGAAAAAAGGAAGGGGGAAAAAAAGACAAAATTTATATATAGACAATATAGGGAGAAAGAAAGAGAGAAGAGAGAGGAGGAGGAGGAGGAGAAGGTAGAGGAGGAGGAAAGGAGGAAGGAAGGATTAAAAAGAAAGAGAGAAAAATGAAAGAAAAAGAGGGAAGGAAAGAAGGAAGGAAGGGAGGGAGGGAAGGAGGGAGGGAGGGGGAAACAGTATATGAAACAACATCAAGATACTGAAGGAGGGTGATTACTAAAATATTTTAAAAAAGGAAATGCGTCCTGTGATTGCCTAGCTCACTGAGCACGATTCCAGGCACTGTTACAGGTAAAGGGAAACCAGGAGGAACATGATAATCATGCTGGATTGAAGAGGTGGAACTCTATGTGCAGGGAGACCAAGACAAAGTGTCTTTTAAGGGAACTGTGTACACGGCTTTCTGACTACTATGTTGTACATCCGAAACTAATATAGAGCAGTGTTGAATGTGGACTGTAATTGAAAAATTAAAAAAAATAATTAATTAAGTAAGTAAGTAAGTAAGTGTGGGGTCATCAGCATGTAGTTGGTTTTAGGATCCATGGAGTGATACTTTACTAAAGCTATATAAGATATCACAGTTGGAGAAGCAGAGTGAGGGGTACATGGGGCTTGCTACTATTTTTTGCAACTGCAGGTAACTAATTATTCCACGTGCTTAAGGAAACTACCCAAGTGTTGGGAAAGGACTATTCAAAATTAGAGGGAATAGTACCTGTTTATAACAAGAAGAATGAAAAAGCTAATAATTCATTCGAAAAGTATGTGGAAGGATATACTGTTAGTAATAGAAAATAGCTAGGCTTAGAATAAATACTTCTGTGGTACCATTTGATAAATCTCAACAGTAAAACCCAGAATGTTAAACTGTTTCCAAATAATTAACTGTGCCATGTAACAAAGTTGAAGAAAAAATTAAACAAAGGAAATTTTTAAATGTCTAACAATTGAAGACAACTAGGCAACAAAGAAGTGAAAAAATATAAACTATAATGAGAAGCAAAATCAATCAAATAAAAGTGGTCCAAGAGTGTAGTAGACAAGTTCATTAAAGCAGTTACAACTATATTCCATATGTTCAAATAGTTAATAGGGTTATAATACATATGAAAAGATCAACATCAAACTTCTAGATGAAAATAAAACTACAATACCTGAAATAAAAAATATTCTGAATAATATTATTGACAAAGCAGAAATTGAAGAAAAACATGATGACCTTTAAAACATAGCAATGAAATAATGTATATATATAAAAGCCCAGCAACAAAAATGGTGGAACAACCAGAACAAACAGTGGCTATGACATGCACTACGGCAGCCAACTGGCCTGAACCAGTCCCCCACCCAGCTGGCCCAGCCCCCAGTTGGCCCCCAAAACCCCGTATGGGAGCGGGGCCAGCCAGCCAACCTCCCGCTGCCACTCCTCCCCGCCAGCTTGGCCCAATGGGCCCCAATCGGGGTGGGCCAGCTGAAACCCAACCATGCACAAATATGTTCACTGGGCCTTTTGTCTAAAATAAAACAAGGAAAATGACACCAGTTGACACAAAGAAATTAAAAAAAAAAAACAGCACCCCAAATTGTAACTATGTAGGTTAAATTAAAAATAATTATTTTTATTACATACACATAGATGGATCAATGATGGATAGACAAACAAAAAGACTGTAATACAAGTTTTCTTTATCATACATGTAACATAAATGCATAACAATAATAGCATTAAGACAAGGAAGGGAGAAATGTAGGTATAGTATTGCAAGGTTCTTACTAGTAAATGTGAAGTGGTATTTCATTTGAAGTTAGTCTCAGGAGCATCTGATAAATTCCAAAGTAACCACTATATTAACAAAATAGTAATAGCTATCAACCCAACAAAAATATAAAGTACTGTCATAAAAATTATTGAATTCAACTAATAAAAGAGGAAATGGAAACAAAGATAAAGAAAATAGAAAATGTACGGCTCACTTATAGTCTGAAAGCTCACTATGTCAGCAATTACATTAAACGTAGCTGTTCTATACAACCATAATTAAGAGTAGAGATTATCAGATTGTATAAAAAGTCAGACGCAATTATCTTCTGTTTACCAAAAATATAGTTTAAATTTAAACACAAATATTAGTTGAAAGAAAAAGCATGAAAATATATATAAAATTCTGAGACTAATCAATAAATAAAGTTCAGATGGATGTATTAATACCAGAGAAAGTATATCTCTTAGCAAAATGTATCAATTTGATAAAAAGCATATATGAAAAACCTACAGCTAACCTCATATTTTTGAAAAGCTAAATGTGTTTCCTCTAAAATTTGGAACAAAATGAGGATGTCCTCTCTTACCACTTTTATTCAACATTGTACTGGAGATCCTAATCTGTTCAATGAAACAAACAAATGAAAGGCATCTGTATTGGAATGGAAGAAATAAACAGTTTTTTCTTACACAGTAATTGATCACCTATGTATAAACAAAGAAGTAACATGGCCTTTATTTTTTGTCATAATTGCTTATTAGAACAAAATTTTTGGTATCTATTAAAAATATAATGAGTCTTTTTTGTGGGATATAGAATAGTCATACAAAGCCAGTTATATTTTTATATGTTACCAAAGAACAAATTGAAATAATACATTTCATAGTAATATCAGTAAGGTATGAAATACCTAATAATTATGACAAAAGATGTGAAAGACCCATACACTGAACACAATAAAATAATGCTGATAGAAAACAAAGACATAAATAATGGAAAGATATACTATGTTTATGGATCAAAAGATTTATTATTATTAAGATATCTATTCTTCCACAATTGATCTATAGATTATACACATCATCCAAGAAAAATCTTTTTTTTAATTAAAAATTGACAGGATTGCCCTGGCTGGGTTGTGCAGCTGGTTGACGCATCATGCTGTTCACCAAAGGGTTTTGAGTGTGATTCCTGGTCAGGGCAATAACTAGATTGTGGGTTTGGTTCAGGTCAAGGAGTGTATGGGAGGCAACCAATTGATCTCTCTCTCTCTCTCTCTCCCTTCTTCTCTCTCTAATAAAACATATCTTTGGGTGAGAATTATTTTTTTAATTGACAATTATTCTAAAAATTCCTTGAAAATTTTAATGGATATAGACTAAACAAAACAACTTTGAAACAATGAACAAATTTTGAAATAACACTGCCTGACTTTCTGATGTATTTTGAAGTTACATTAATTATGATAGTGTATTATCAGCAACACAGTATATAAGTAGAGTACATATATAATTTTTATAATAGCCATATAATGATATATATATATATTATTATTATTAT